>NC_060884.1:2701855-2726855 GCF_014805685.1 Silurus meridionalis | reverse complement strand
AGGGACATGGTCATGGGCATGCTGGAACAGGTTTGGGTCTCCTAATTTGTAGTACAGTTTGCAGAAAATCACATATGCCTGGAAAGTCAGGTGTCCCAGTATAGGTGTCCCGGTATAGTGTGTATATTTACCCAGAAGCACTGGGGTCATTTCTAAAAATTTATTAAATATTTGAAATGTGAAATTAAGAAATTGAAAGACTTTCTTTTTTACCCTGCATCACTGCCGTTCCCACACAGCAAGGCGTCTCTGCGGTTTGGAAGATAATAATAATTATCTGTTGAAAAAGAGGACAACAAAAAATTTATCGCAATCCACTTACACTCACTCTCTCTCACACACACACACACACACACACACACACACACACACACACACACTCACACACACATAGATTTATTTGGACTGTGAGATCTAGCTTACAGCCAGTGTATCTGTGTCCAAACAAAGCTTGACCACTGAACCATATGGGTTATGAGCTCTGTCCCTGGGGCATTGAGGTCACACACACACACACACACACACACACACACACACACACACACACACACACACACACTCAGGCAGATGCTCTAAGGGCACACAGTGACTCATATAACTTGGACCACTAGTAAACTAAACATCACCCAAAGGCCCTCTTACATAATCACACATCTAACATCAGACTCACACATAGTAGTGTAGTGTCACATATGGCATGTAAATATAGACATGGATATAGAATACACACACACACACACACACACACACACACACACACACACACACACACTCCTAGTGGGCATGACATTATATAAATCCTGCCATTGTGTTATACATCAGTAACTGGTGTCAACAGGTTTTGATTTCCACTCATTGAGTTGCCTTTTATTTTATTTAAGACCCTTTTGTTTGGATCAAGGACCAAAATAGAAAGTTGGCTAATAGTTGACAAAACGTGTGCTTGTACACTATAAACACATCTGAGTTCGTCCACAATTTGGTGGAAATCCCTTGAAAAGTTTGCGATTGTGAGGCTTTTCTGTTTCGTTCCACAACATCCCCATCCTAAATAACATCTTTAATCTCAATGATGGTGTAAAGTCAGTGGTTGAGACATTGGATATTGGATATATACTAGAGAAGAGAAGAGAAGAAGAGAAGAGAAGAGAAGAGAAGAGAAGAGAAGAGAAGACTAAATCCTGATCTCCTAATCTCAGTAATGGGAAGGTGGTCGCTCAGACACTGGTCTTTGTCTGGGAAGGTCACAAGTTTCAATCCCTGCACCATTAATCTGCCCCTGCTGGGCCCTTAAGCAAGGCCCTTAACCCTCAGCTGCTCAGTTTTAAGTCACTCTGGATAAAAGCATCTGCCAAATGCTATAAATGTAAATATAAATGTAATCGCATTTGTGCTCATTCTATTCCTCCTGTATTCGCGTCAGTCCCGAACACTTCATCTGCATAGTTTTCATGTTCAGTTCCATCCCTAAAGCCCACTCACTCTTGTCGCTGATGTACTCGGTCCAGTTGAGCGCATTGGAGGCGTTGAGCAGGTCGAAGCCAGTGCTGATGTTGAGCGAAGAGGTCAGGTTGTTCTCGGTGAAGTTCCCCGTGCTGTTCCACTGCGGCACCCTCACGCACTTCTGTCGCAGGTTTCCCATGAACAGCTGCAAGCCGATCAGCGCAAACACGCTCAGGCAGAAGACGGTCAGAATCATTACATCCGACAGCTTCTTTACCGACTGGATCAAAGCTCCCACGATGGTCTTCAGACCTGCAGGGACACCCCACATTTGTCAAGACAAACACACACCTACGCATACACTTAAACATATATTAAAGGAACCCTCCAGTGTTGTTTTTCGTTTTAATTCATTATGGGTTTGTAGACTATTTACACCAAAAGTATGCAACCAGAAGACTTGTATTTTACTGTATCTCATTCCACATTTAGTCGCCATTTGCTGTTATAATAACCTCCACTCTTCTGTAAAAATGAGTCGTTTGAGGTGTTTTGAGTGGCACATGCCCTTCAAGAGCAGTCGAACATCACTGGAAGACAACGAGAGATCAGGAAGACCTTCAAGGAGCTAAAAATGGCGAAACCATTCGGCAACTTGCACATAATGATCATCGGAGAACAATCCACACGATCCCACTTCCGCACCCACCCTAGTCCCCAGATTTGGCTCCTGCAGACTTCGTCCTCTTCCCGAAGATGGACATCAAGCTCAAAGGTCAACGTTGTGAAAATCTGGCATAAATCGCAGAAGGTGCTTGACACGCTTTAAAGACTTCCAACACACGTTCCAGTGCTGTGCACATTGCTGTGTTAGGGGATTATTTCGAGGTGACAGTGTTTGAATAAAGATAAATAAAGTACTTTCTTGTTTATCCCAAAGGTTTTCAATGAGGAGATCAGAGCTCCATTGCAGGTTACCCAATATCTGGCACTCCAACCTACGTAAACCAGATCTTCATAAATGGTTTTGTGCACAGGGGCATTGTCATGCTGGAACAGGTTCGGGCTCCAAAGTAAAGAAAGAATTTTATGCTATAGCATTCAAAAGTGTACAACTGTGTGCCTCAAAGTTTGGGGAAGAACCACATATGGTGGAAAAAAAGTCATGTGTCAAGTCAAATAGAGGGCAACTTACTTTAGCTCTGTGTATTTAAAAATGACAATAAAAGCTTCTTGACTTGACGTAACTCGACCTCCATAATAATGCATAAGCAATGGGACACTTAATGTGGAATATTGTTAATGAATTAAAATCATTTTCTCTATTTTATACATTTTTATTTTAGATTCTGGTCCTGGGAACTTGCATTTACATTACAGACACTGTTGGACTTAAGCTGGGTTTGAACAACACTGGAACACTATTCCTTTAATTTCTTTTGCTAGATCGCAATAGATTTATATTTAGCCTGATCTAAATATAAATCCTTTTAAATAGGCCAGCGAATCCAGTCATTATCATATGAAATACTTTCGAAATCTCTGTAGTAGCGGTAATTTAGGAAGCTGATGAATGTTATATGTAAAGCATGCATACTCTTGCGCACACACATTGTTGTGAGTCTGCGCTTCATGACTGGAGTCATTAGAGTAAAGTGTGTCGTTAGCTGAGCAGGTTTAATGCTGGCCAGCGATGACGGCGTGTTACTGCGTTAGTACAGCGCTTTCGATTGGCTCATGCTTCGAGAGATCGCTTGGTAAAAACATTAATGCATGCAGTGTACAATGGTGTATAGGAGAAACCATGTGTGGTGTGTGTGTGTGTGTGTGTGTGTGTGTGTGTGTGTGTGTGTGTGTGTCATGGCAAAGAGCTGCCATGCTTCACACTCACACAACACGAAATCAAACAGACCGGCGGCGGAGCGCATGCGCACAAAACTCAAACAGGAGACGTACAACAAGAGAAGAGGAGAAGAAAGAAGAGAAGAGAAAAGATGAGACGAGAAGAGAAACAAAAGAGAAGAGAACCAGAGAGAAAAGAAGAAACAAAGAGAAGAGAATTTGAGAGAAGAGAGGAGAAGCGAAAAGATGCTTAGAAAAAGATGAGAACAGCAAACAGAAGAGAAGAGAAGAGAAGAGATAAGCAAAGCAAACAGAGAAGAATGGAGAAGAATGGAGAAGAGAAGAGAAGAAGAGAAGAGAAGAAGAGAACAGAGAGAACAGAAGAGAACAGAAGAGAACAGAGAAGAATGGGAAGCTGTGTAAAAAAAATCTGTGTAGATCAGAGAAAAGTAATAAAAGCAAAGAGAAACTGAGCGAAAAGAGACGAAAACATAGAAAAGAGAATCCGAGAGAAGAGAAGAGAAAAGCAAACAGAGAAGAGAAGCTGACAGATAAGATGAGAAAAAAGAGAAGAGAAAGTGAGAAAAGAATAAACAAAGAGAAGAGAATTGTAGAGATGCTGAGAGAAGATATCAGAAAAGAAGAGAAGAGATGAGAGGAGAAGAGAAGAGAAAAAAGAAGTCCTCCAAACATCACACTGTAGCCTTTAGCAATGTCTCATGCAAAACAATAAGAGAAAGTAAAAAGGCCTGTCTATTCCCCAAGACATGGAGATCTGTAGGAAATAACAGAGCCGAGTCTAACAGAAGGAGGAAGAACACTACAGAATGTTTTCTACAAAAGCCTGGAATCCTTTTGTCTCTCTTTTTTTGTGTTGTTTCTTTGTTTCCGAGTGAATGGATTCCTGCTTTTCTCAAGCCGCTAGGAGCGACAGAATGAGTGAGAGAGGCTAGTGGAGGAAGGGGGGGATGGCGTGAGTGAGAGTTGGGATGGACAGAGAGGCAGCCTCTGGCCCTGAGCTGGGAACTGGGAAGTGGGAACTGAGAACTAGCTCTCACCTGGGATCACTGAAATAGTTTTGAGTGCTCGCAGAACCCTGAAGGTTCTCAGTGCAGAGACATTGCCCAGATCCACAAATTCAGTTACATATCTGTAAGGAGGGGAGGGACAGGAGAGGGAGGGAGGATCACACACACACACACACACACACACACACACACACACACACACATACATACAAACAAACACACACACGTTAGGACAGGACAAGGCAGCAAAAGAGGGAAAACGTCGCACATGGACTTACACCTGACTGACACCTTGTGCATGTGCATTCTCACACACGCAAAAGGAGGCATGCGCACACACACACACACACACACACACACACACACACACACACACACACACACACACACACACAGCCCTTACCTGGGATAACTGAGATTGTTTTCAACGCTCTGAGCACTCTGAAAGTGCGCAGAGCTGACACATTGCCTAGGTTTACAAACTCAGTTACATACCTGTAGGATCAAATAGAGAGTTACCACAGGGCACACACACACACACACACACACTCACACACTCCATGCATCCCACACACACACACACACACACACACACACACATACACTAATGGTCGCACATGGCATTTTCAAGCGCAACAGGTATACATTCTGCTTAAAAATCCTGAAAGAAAAGATTTGGAGAAAGTCACACAATTGTCATAAATGTAGTCGATCTGCCAAGATGTCTGCTGTCCTGAAGCTAACAAAGCTAGCAAGCTAATCTTCCTAGATGATGTAACATGGACAGTTAATAAAAAAACCTAAACCAATTGCTATCAGTTATCATTTATTTGCCACATGAACAAGCTGGTTTTGTTTCATCAGTCGTTAGATTTTTATTTATTGTAGATTTTAGTTTACATTTTCCATCTAAAGCTCTTAAATTGTTAAACGGCTGTGAGGAATGGGTCGATACAGAGCAGAAATTAGATTCAAAGTGGCTGCCATTTTAAATTTTACCTCCATGACCTTGATTAGCAGTTAATGCTAGCATGCTATTACTTTGGTTACTCTGCATTTTATTTCAGTGTGTTTTGTTTTGTTGTTGTTTTGTTTAATTGCCTGAACACTTTATCTGCTTCGTCATTGCTTCTATTTCTGTGCTTTACCACCTAAGGCTAAGGCCGGCTGTGTGAAATTAGCCTGAATATAAATAAAACAATCCGAGTTCATTCTGAGGTAACTGAATTTGACAGACTGGCACGATTTAAAACATAATAACATAACACTGTTTTTAGGTCTGTCAATGCTGTTGTCCATTTATAGAGCTACAAGTACATCTTACAGTGTTTGAGAAAGTGCTAATGCTAAGCCACAACTATTAGTTTACTAGCCTAGTAGTTTTTTTTCATCAAAAATTTATAACCTGTAAATTCTTATGCGATTGACAAATTTCCTGACTCAGAAAAGATAATTCTGCTATTAATTTATGCTAGCTTCCTTGTGAAAATTAGCAATTAGCATCAACACACAGCGCCCGAAAATCTTATCCGCTACTTATTGTTTGTTGCAATGGCTATTTCACTTACTAACAAACGATGATTTTGATAATATTTATCTTAATATTCTTGAATTGCTGTAAGTTAGGAATGTAAATAGAAGATAAATTCAATTTGACCGCCAAAACAATTTTTAGGTCGACAGCATCCATTTTGCCCATTTTTTTTAGGTAATGGTGTGTCCTACAGTGTCAGGAGAAAAGATATTCAAAAGTCTATTTGACACTTGAACTCATTTATTTAGTATGCTGGCAAAGTAATGTTAAGTTAGAAGTACAGCTAAAGCTTGGCATTCTGACCATTTTAATAATGTGATATTGATATTTTCTTTCAAAATTTCTTAAAATCTTTTCAATGGCTACTCCACACACAGTAATAAAATGGCAGCTATGAGTTTTAAGTTACATGACATTGCCAAATGTATTCGCTCGTCTGCTTTCACATGCAAATGAACTTGAGTAACATCCGATTCTTAATCCATAGTGTTTAATATAATGTTGGCCCTTTGCAGCTAGAACAGCTTCGGGGAAGGCTTTCCACAAGGTTTAGGAGTGTGTTAATTGAAATTTTTTTACTATTCTTTCTGAAGCGCATTTGTGAGGTCAGACACTGATGTTGGACAAGAAGGCCTGGATCACAGGCTCCACTGGATCTAAGGGGCCGATCCCAACTTCTGAAAAACAGCCCCACATCATAATCCCCCCTCCACCAAACTTTACACTTCGCACAATGCAGTCAGACAAGTACCGGTCTCCTGGCAAACGCCAAACCCAGACTCGTCCATCGGACTGCCAGACAGTGAGCGTGATTCGTCACTCCAGAGAATAAGTCTCTACTGCTCTAGAGTCCAGTGGTCGCGTGCTTTACACCTTTGCATTGCACTTGGTGATGTAAGGCTTGAATGCAGCCACTCGACCATGGAAACCTTCCATAAAGCTCACTGCGCACTGTTCATAAGCTAATCTGAAGGCCACATGGAGTTTGGATTGGTCTATTGTCTCTGAAGAAAGTTGGCAAACTCTGTGCACTATGTGTCTCAGCATCCGCTGACCCGCTCTGTGATTTTACGTGGCCTACCACTTGGTGGCTTAGTTGCTGTTGTTCAAAATCCAGTTGACTGTGGAATATTTAGTAGCGAGGAAATTTCACTACTGGACTTATTGCAAAAGTGGCAACCTGTCACAGACGCACTCTACAATTCATGCAGAATTTTGTTCGCTATACAAGACTTTACCTTCAAGCAAATCTTAAACTTCTCGGCTGATTGACATTTAAGATTCATTTTTGGCTACATTTATTGGAAACAATGTACGGCGTTATGTATGGTGATTGTACTAGTACCAGCAATGACTAGTTTACTGTATGTGTAACAGGAGAGACAAACGGTAATGACACGTACGCCATGACGATGACGCTGAAGTCCAGCCAGTTCCAGGGGTCTCGCAGGAACGTGAATTTTCCCACACAGAAGCCGCGGGCCAGGATCTTAATCAGAGACTCGAATGTGTAAATCCCTGTGAAGGTGTACCTGTAGGGCAAAAACGCTCTTAAACATGTAATCAATCAAATAAACATTTTCAGCATTCACTGACATGCACGCTAAACTTTAAGGGGTAATTGGTCACTTAAAAAAAATAATAATTCTCTCTCTGGAGAAGGAAACTGAAAACTGACCCCATGCCCTTGATTAAAGCAATGTACACTAGAAAAAAGCCACATGCTTCATCATACTTTCTCCAACTGAATTCCATGATTACTACATGTCTAGTAACACTTCAGACTGCACTATTAATGACTTAATGAATGCGTTAATTAACACGGCATGACTTACTCCACGTTCTTGGCCCATTCTGGGGGGTTGCTGAGCGTCATGAAGGCGCAGTTGGTCAGGATGGTGCACATGATCACAAAACTGAACATTGTGGATCATAGTCAAGGGGTTTACATTACACATACACACAGTTTGTATACCAAAACATACACCGTTCCTCTCATTAGTGTACTCTGCATCTGAAGGATATGAATGCACCAGCACTTTAATGGAGATTCTCCTCAGAGGGTTGAATGGACTCAGGATGTAGAGGGCAGGCGTGGCATTGAAGCGGAATATCGCCTTCCCACGATTCAATACTATAAAGGTCTGGAAAACACAAAGCATTTGAGCAGGCATGGTTAAAACCTTGCTTGAGTTCAGAGCTTTCCCACAGATATGCTGAATATAAAATGCCTAATCTAATGTTAAAGTCATTTCAGCAGAACCTGAATATATTGGGTTGGAAAAGTTTTCAGGCGGTAGATGCAGCTTCTAATTGTCTGTAATTAAAGCACCTTATACTCATAAGTGTTGTGAGAATTTAGTTTGTGGATAGAATAAAACTCGGGTTTTAAGAGAAATTGAAATCAGACAATCACTAAACACATTACTAAGGTCAAAGGTTTACATGTCGAATTGGTCTCAAAAAATGGAAGCATTAATATATATTTTTTTGTTTCTGTGCCTTTTTCCTTGCATATTTTTTTCTTAATTTCCTGTCCTTCTTTTTCTCTCCTTCCTACATATGCTTTACCTTTCATTTCCTTGCTTTCTGTCATCCTCCTATTCCCACTAGGTATGCTTCTATCCTTTGCCTTAGTTTCCCTATAGCCTTTTCTCTCTTTGTACTCTTACTTCTCTTCAATCTTTCATTTGGTCCCCATGCTTTTATTCCCTTCACCACTTTTCCGCTCTCTTTTCTGTTTCACTTCCATGTTCTCTCCTTCTATACTTCACAACATCCCTTCTTTCATCATCTCTTTCTACCTCATACCTTCTTTTTAAATTTTGATCTGATCCCTTACTCTGTCCTATCCTACACTCTTCATTTCCTTCAGTGCATAAGCTAGTTCCACATCTCCTTCCCTGGTCATCCCTCCCCCTTTTTATGCTCCCGCTCTCATACTGTTTGGTTGCTGTAGTACGGGTCCAGGTCCTCCAAAGGTACGGACACCAGTCCAGGAGGAATTTCTCCGTAGATGAAGGGCAAGGATTTCCCTGCCTCCAGGTCGCTGTTGGGCTTGGGCCCATTCTCGTCGTCTTCATCGCTGCGCCTCTCGCCTTTGGACCGTTGGGCCGCCTCCTCAGCGATGCGCCGCTCGATGGCAGCGAGGGATTCTGGAAGGAAGGGCTGGAAGCTGTCAGGTCCGGGAGGAACGAGCAGCTGGGCAGCCATATTGACATCCTGCTCCTGGAGCCGGACCAGCTAGCCTACAGTCACACCGGGAGCTGGAACAATAAAAAATATATATATTGGTGATTGAGACGTCTTTGCGTGATTTCTGCACGGGGCATTGCTAAAAAAAAACAAGTAACCCAGATCGCCTATAAGTGAGGTTTTTTTAAGCAAGCTAGATAAACTCCAGTTACAAAACCATTGTCTGTTCAAGTCCAGTGGTTGAATTTTTTATTACTTGATGATTAATCAATATTTATCAATCTAATCTGCATATTTTTTTTCACCGTCTGGTCCAGAATATAAATTTCAATATAATAATTTTTCATTCTGAGGTAAAAAAAAAAAAATAATAATTTAAATCATTCTGAGGTAAAAAAAAAAAAAAAAAAAAGTCTTTCAGGATGGTCGCTGTGACTGTTTTTAGGCCTGTAAAATGTTGTTGATTTATAGAGCTTCCAGCATATCTAACAGTGTTAGAAACATCTTAAACACTGTTTGAGACCCTAAGCTGAGCAACAACTATTAGTTCACTAGCCTACTAGTTTTCATTTTTCATCAGAAATTCATATTTTCCATCAAATGCCTGTAAATTCTTAAGTAATTGACAAATCTCCTGACTGTAGATACTTCTACTAGTACGTTATGCTAGCTTGCATCTCCCGATATTAGCTGCATTGCATTTCTGTTTCCGAAAACTGAATTAGTGATTTTGTTTTCTTGGTCACTGCATCATGGTTTATATCTTTGACCACAAAAAGTTCCACGTTTTGGATCTCTGTAGATTATCCTGAAAAAAATGCAGCGAAAAATATTAGCAATTAGCAGCAAAGATAGCATCCGATAATCTTGTCTGATTTTGATAATATTTTCTTGATATTTTTGAATGGCTGTAACCATGGAATTAATATTGGAGAGAAATTCAATATGGCCACCGTGACTGTTTTTTAGCTCTACAGCATCCATTTTTTTAATTTTTCTTAGATCCAGACCATTGGCACAAACCAGATCTCCACATACAGAACTATAACCCACTTTAGAGAAATAAATATACAATGAGGACATGCAAAAGCAGATGCCTTGAATTTTGACCAAATTTAAGATATAAAAATACACAGAAACTGACACATCTCTTTGCTACCATCAGTCAATGAGCTCTGTAGCCCAAACATAAACATCAACGATAAAAGACACGTCATCGGACTGTCATGAATCCCATCACCCCTAAATAATTTTAAGACTTTTTATATTTATACTGACTCTTTTTGTTTTTGCTCAGTCCTGATTGGCTGGTTGTCATCGTGTGGTGAGATGTCTTTTTGTGTGTGAAGTTAATGGCGTTAAGCATATCTGAGCTGGCTTATGACGTTCATTCGCTGATTATTCAGCCTGCCAATTTCTGCTGATGTCCCTGACACAGCGCTGAATGTCGATTGCTATCACAGGATTGACAGGTGACTAACAGAAGCTCAGCTCAGCTCAGCAATCATCTATTTTTTTTTACAAAAATACACACTGAGGTTTTAACTTTCACAAGGTGATTTCATTTTGTCTCGGTTTTTTTTATTTAGCTGGAGGACAAATGGACTCAGTGTATCTGACACTAACACTGATATCTGTGCAATCCTGTCTGTCTGAATATAATAAGAAACAATCTGTTTAAACAAGAACACCAAATGGCCTTGAGTTGAATAAAAAATCTTTTTTTTCCCACCAAATGAGACATTTCTTTCCCCGGAATGCCGATTTCCTGGTCCCTAAGTATGACAAGCTCTTCTTCGGGTCTCATCTCTCCACTGATGAGACATGAAGAATTTATGGGTGAACCCACGGCCGTAGTGAGCCACACGAGATGGCAAGGTCAGCAAAATTACAAGCTAATGAAACATCTCTTGGCATACCATCGTCGGCGGGTCGCTCGAGCCCTCACGGATGTTGTTCTTGGAAAATAAAAACGAAATAAAAAGCAAGCTCTATCTAGAGGCGGCAAGACTGTTCGACGTGATGGTGTGTGTGGTGAAATCTGGGAATGATCATGTGACTGGCAAAATGAAAAATGGTGATTGAGAGTCCGGACGGAGACAGAGTGCAGTAATTTGTGTGCATATAGACCCAGGGAGGAAGAAATCATAGATGACAGAGTTAGATACTGAGAAAGGGAGATAAAGAGAGGATGAGAGAGATGGACGAATGAAAGAAAACAAAGTCACCATATTACTGATAAATTATTGAGAGAAATTGAGTGCTGGAGTTGTTTGAAAGACTGATGTGTTTTATGAAGTCTCACTTGGCCCTTTATTGCACATAATGAAATGGACACGCCCAAGTGATCAGCCCCTGGTGGAAACCCAACTCCTTCTAGTCTCACTGCTCAGCTTTTAGCACACGAGTGCTTCTGCAAAGATACAGAACACACACACACACACACACACACACACTCCAAATGTAATGTTTATGGTGTGGGGCAGGGTATAGAAAGGTCACAACTCAAGGCAGCACCATGATAAATCAATTCTCTGGTCCATCTCGATGTGTATAATTATTTATAACACAGAATTCTCCAATCTGATTGGTCTGTCAGATGTTGTTGATTCGTTTTCAAGTACTATTAGAAACAGATCAGATGTGTGCAGGATATTAACATGTATGTTTTTGTATGACACTGGAGAGATGTCTGAACAATCTATCTATCTATATAGACAATATGTGTTCAGCAATTAATATGTATTTGTTTTTCTTCCTCCTCTCCTTTCTGTTTTCCCCTCACTTTTTCTTTCTCATGGTTGTAGCGTATATTGTGTTTTGGTGAAAATAGGTAACGCAGGGGAAGGTCAGTTACAGGGGTAAACATACAAGTTTCTATTGTATTTTCTTCTTATTGGTGTTTTTGGGAAAGATTACAAAGAAAAAGGAAAGGGTCTTTAGTGTGGTTGTTTGGAACATTCAGATAAGTCTTCAAGATGGAAGAGGTTTTACATTTTGTCTCATTTTTGAGACTGGTGAGAAAACAGCTGTTTCTAGGAGATTAACCAGTATAACACATTAATGTACGATCTAAAAGGTAACTGTGTCAGCAGTGAGAGAGTGGAGGGCGGAGCCAGATCGAACGAGTGGTAAGAAACCCCTGCAGCTGATGAAACTGCTCGGGGGTGGGGGCTCGGAGGGTTGATTCCCTCAACAAGAAATGAATACGGAGCAACTGAAATTTTGCACACAACATGGCCAAATCATTTACTTTTCTTTCTCCAGTCTTTACAAACAGATCCTGTAAAAGCCTCCACTAATCGTAGCAAATCAGCTAGCTAACTAAACGTAAAGGCATATCACAACAATGTTAGGAAGCTGGGGTCAGAGCACAGGGTCAGCCATGACACAGCACCCCCCCTAACATACAGGGTTAAGGGCCTTGCCCAAAAGTGTTAGCTTGGAGATACTGGCTCATGAACCCCCAACCTTCTGATCCAGGAATCCAGAGCCTTAAACACTAAGCTACCATGTTTCCTAGCTAGCTGCCTCACTATGATTTGTGCACTCCAGTTAAAGCTGTTTCTGGTTAAATCCTTTTGTTTTATCTTCGTCTGGTGAGCTTTCGTGTTGCGAATCAGAAGTTAGGTTCATGAGAAATGTGTGGCTGTTAAACTCACAAACTGCAGTAACCGCACTGACAAGCAAACATAGAATGCTATAAACGATTTAAGAACCCACAAGTGAGTGAGCTGAAACTAGCCCTCATCAGCGCTGGAGAGTTGCTGTGGTGCAAATGGAATAAAACACAGCCGGATATTCTGTTGTAGGAAAATGATTCATTTCTGGGAGTGGTGTAGCAGTAACTCCACTTCATCACAGACTATTGAATCTTTCTCTATAACAGCATGTTTAATTCCATACTCAACACCATTTTTTTTACACAATTATAATATTTGGGGAATAATAAAACCAGAAATTGATTTGTTCAGTCATTCGTATGGAAATGCCATTTCAGTAAGGGGGTTGGGTCCAGCTGCATAGTGTTTGGTATTTCTCTGCGACTGTAAATGTCTTTGATCTACGTCACACTCGGGACATATCTGGCTCGCATCCGATGCTAAGACCACAGATACAGAACATACAGTGAGTGTGTGTGTTTGCCTTTTTGTCCTCTCGTCTCTCCCACTACAGCGCCTCAGTGCCTCAGTGCAGTGTTCCCTTTTGAGAGCACAGTCACAAACAACTCGGTCACACACCAGCTTTACAGCCTCAAAACCCCCCACTCTGAGACAAACCTCGGGAGAGTCATTACACAGAACGCCACGTCTCTGCACATCATCTCCCAGTGGCCTGAACACACCTCTCAGAGACAGAAAGACGTCAGGGAATACCAAAAAAAAAATGTTTGTTTGCATTTCAGTTTAAGACTTTACTACTGAAGCTGAAAATTAATTGTATCTTCATTTAAGATGAAAGAAATGAAATTAAGCTGTTTTTACAGAATAATTACTAAATATTCAAGCTTACATTTCCTTTTCCTCTTTGACACACTCGACACAATTTATTTCATTTCATTTCATTGCATAATGGCCTCCTGAAGCCTTGATCAACATTTTACCTTAGGACACATGTAGAACCCTAAAACAGAGCCACTTGAGCATGCTCAGAACCCCTAAACATTCAAAAAACCAATTAAGAACCTTTATTCCCCCAATAGCATGGTTAGAAAAAAATACATCACAATACTTGAGCATGTTGATGACACATATCAATTATTTGTACTGAAAATGCACAAGGGTCACATTTAGACTTTAACCTTTTAACCTCCTATTTAACCCTTTAATTATTACATAAAGAATCTTTCTATGTATATATAATTCAAATATATATTAAATAATATGTTTTAAGGTTTCAGAGACCAAATCTGTGTTAAAACGATAAAAGTGGTTTAAAAAGTGGAAATTAAATGCTTAACATGAAAGAGTTTAAAAATCAAGGCTTCGAAATTGGTTATATAAAACTTTTATAAAAAAATAAATAAATAAATAATAAAAAAAAAATTCGCAATATCTACGTTATATCATCATACTCCTGAGCACCTGGTCAGCTCCCGGTGCTGAAATTCAGAATGGAGGATTCAACATAAAAATCATCTGTGATCTGGCAACTACAGTAATCTCCTGGTTTGAATATCACTAAATAATTATATGAATAAAAATATAATTATTAATTATAAAATGAAGTAAAATGTTAATACAGTACAGTACTGTATACATAAAATAGCATCTTGTTTATCACAGTTTTTCCCTTATCGCAAGTTTTAGACTTTCTGTATTTAAATAGTACCAAATTGCAATTAGGTGTGTTCTCAAGTAACATAAAACTGTGTGTTTTCCAAACAACACCAGACATTTGTACAGTAGATATGTTGGAAACAGATTATCAGCAAACTAGAGTCACTTCATCATCCCTGATTTTGTCTGTAAGCACAGGGGGTCTCCAACCTTTTATACACCATGCAGCAGTTTCGTTTCGAAAATGTTCTCACAAATATACTGCATCTTATATATTCCATGTCAATAGACAGTTTCCCCAGAATGTTTTTGCGACTTGGTGGTTTTAGCTAAACAGACCATCTTAAATTCCGGCTATTTATTCCACTGAATTATGCCTCCGCCTGATATTTCTCTTTCATTGGATCTTCAGCTTGTTATCTGTGGAACAGGATGCATCACAATGTTTTTACAGGTTATTGCTTATGGAGAATAAAAGTCTTGCTCTACACATAAAAGTTTAAAGTTTAACCTACTGTATATACACGCCTTTCAAGAAAACCTTGATCTCTTATCTATCCAAAGAAGTCTTGAGGAACCCATTATTAAAACCAGTAGAACCATTAAAACTGAAGAAAGGTTATGATAAACAGCTTTAAGTGCAAATTGCTCTGGTAATCTTATTTTTTACACAAATCTGAGCATGTGTGTGTGTGTAACTGTGTGTAGATGTGTGTGGATGTGGGTGGATTTGTAGGCGTAGGCATGTGGACTAGGCAATATTAAAACTGTCCACACTGAGAAGATGGAGTCCAACACCAGAGTGTAAATCACAGCCAGAATTATAACACACATCCATCTAGTCACTGTATTAGAACCCGGAATTTTCTCCGTGCATCCGGATCGCATTAGATCAAACAAACCGTCATCTCCAACCTTCACATCATTCGCATCAGACAGAGTAGACAGCAACTTCCAGAGAAGACACGAGGAAGAAACCCTGAGAAGAACCGGACAAAGGAAACTCTCTTTCTACTCTGCTCAGTTATATCATACTGTCTGAGGTCCTTCAATCTCAATGTTGAACATTCCAGTGTAGATTCCTGCTTTTGACTGTCGAATGTTCTCAATTTCGCATTCCCATCAGCACTGAATCACAAATTTCAATTACTAACAAAAAAAACAACAAGCATCTTGAAGTATAGATATATTAATACAATTGATTTATATCTTCCTTTCAATCATTTATCCACAGTTCTTCCCAGTCAGGGTCATGTTGGATCCTGAGCCAATCCCAGGAACCCTGATCCCTAAAGTGGAATAATTCCTACTAAATCCACAAACAAATTACTCAGTTTAGCACAATATTTAATACAGACAGTCCACCTCAACCATTAGCATGTTTGTAGCAGGTAGAAGGAACCTATAGGAAAAAACTGAATGCGATTAGAAACATGCACAGAGCTCAGGATCGAACCCTGGAGCTTTGAGGTGACTTAAGCTCCCTGATTTATTTCTCGACCTAATAAATCATGTATCAGATTTTAAATGATTTGAGACTCTTGTCTTGTAAGGGGTCTCGTATCGTGTATTGTTTTACTTAGACATATTTTATTACTTTGATTTAGACACGATTTATAATCATGTACACACACACACACACACACACACACACACACACACACACCATCTCCATCACCAGCTCCACAACCACAATCAGAAACCGAATCTCAACCGTGTTCTGAAACGCAGGTGAACACGCGACCCCCGGTCACGGACCATTCGCGTCGATGCCACGTGACATCACTTTGCAGTGATGCTTTGCGGATGATAAACACCGTTTGTGTGTGTGTGTGTGTGTGTGCGTGTACGCGAAGGATAACACACGCTCACACACCCGTGCGCATGCACACACACACACACACACACACACACACACACACACACACTCTTTAAACGTCGCCCATGATTTAGACCACGCCAAACGCGCGTGATAAAATCTACAGGTGAGTAATGTGTTCCTGAGACAATTCAGAGACACGAACCGACGTGCAGAAATGATCAGAAGGATGAACAGAAGGTCGCTTGCTTTCATCATCAACAAGTAGGATGGAGAGATTAAGAGAAAGAGAGAGACAGAGAGAGGTCTACGTCAGAAATCTGTAAGTGATGTGCTACACGATCTCACGTACCCAATTCGATCATCAGGGGTGATATCCAAGCCCCCCAAAAAAACCTCTCATCATTAAGGATGCTAGACAAGGTCACCTAAGAGCGCGTGCCTCTCACGACACATCCGCCCCCCCCCCCCCCTCCCCCTCCCCTCCATTCTTAGATCTGGCACGTTCAAACGCGAACAGCATCTCGGGTTTTCTCGTGCGTGCGTGTGCACGCGCGCGTGTGCGTCTGTGCGTGTGTTCTAGGAGGCAGGTAAGGCCTCACCTTGACTGTCACGGCTTCGTGTCGGAACGCACGGGCGCAGCTACCGTTCGCCATGTTGACGTCTCTGCTCGTTTTCCAACGAAAAAAAAAAGAATAAAATATAAGAATGAACTCTTGTAATTAAAAAGAATGCATTTTTTTTTATCTTCAACGCACAAACACACGAGCGCGCACGCGCACGGACAGGGTTGCACTGCACGCGCGCGCCCGCGTCACAGGTTTTCCTCCTCCTTCCCCGACAGCATCTTTCGGTAACGAAAAAAAAAAAAAAGGCTTCGCGACACTTCGAGCTCGAGCTCGAGCGCGCGGGGAGGGGACAAGAAAAACCGGGGACTGATGTAAGCAGGCGCACCGGAAAGGGTTAAATGGTGTCTAGGCGACAACGAAAACGTCTCTGGGCGTGCCTTCTTATACTGAGCAGCAGGAGGAGGAGGATGATGATGATGATGATGGGGAATGAGGGTGAGCATTAAAAATATCAAATGGGGAAAAATAAATGAAGAAAACAAACAAAAAAATGTCCCTGGGACTAATCGGTACCTGAACGATTTGGACAGGCGCATGCACTTTTTGGACTTTTCGGTATTCTTTCGGGTTTTTTCCCCTCTCTGCAGGCAAGAGTGGTGGGTGTGGAAGTGTGTGTGTGTGTGTGTGTGTGTGAGAGAGAGAGAGAGAGAGAGAGAGAGAGAGAGAGAGAGAAATATATAGAAGGAGGGGAAGGGGGGGTCACCTTTCCGAATGACACTCCTCATCAATAAATCAGATTCAGGGCCTAGAAATTCTTATGTAATAACAAATCTCGATAATCAAATCCCAGCACAACCTACACACACACACACACACACACACACACACACCAGTCCGAACCCTCATTACACCCCCACCCTAAAAAAAAAACCCCAAAATATAGAAATCTGTTTGAAAAATGAGATCAGGAGTGATCAGATTTCATTAATTCAGAGCGTCTATGCATCAGACAATCCGATCCTTTGAAACCTCCATATAGCAACCAGCGCATAATAATAATAATAATAATAATAATAATAATAATAATAACAGTAAAAAATAATCACTTATATACAATAATCAGAACAGATCCACCTGCAGTGAATACACGTATAACACAAACACAATCACTGCGATCTGAAGATACTCCTTAAAATCTGATCTGATTATTATTATTATTTATTTGTAATCGACCCCCATCCTTCCTGTTATTATGATTCAGATTTTAGGACAAATCAAACCCCCCCAAACCTTCTCATCCAAGACTCTACGCAAATTCTGCCATTATCCCCGATTGCATTCTTCTTCATCCTCCTCTTCTTGTTTTGTTTTTTTCTAGATGTTTCACCACTGATCCATGTAGCCAACACTCACCATGGCGAAGCCTCTCTGTGCGCCTGCAGATTCCCTTCCTCTTCTTTATTTGCTGGATTTATTTATTACATTTTAGGATCCATTTGGCTCCGTTTTTCCTCTTCCCTTCAGTGGTCCAAAGCAAAAAGAAAAAAAATAAACCAGAGAAAAGAAATTCTTCTTTCCCCACGCGGTGTGATGGTTTTAATGGCGAGCGGGCGCGCGCCTTTCGTTGATTATCCGGTGAAAACAGCTCGTCGGTCGTCTTTGCCCATGTGTCGCCTATAGGCGCTTCCGGTTGCCGCACGGGCTGCTGTGTGCGCGTGCACCGGTGTACCTTCAAACCTCATCCTTCATCTCAACCCCCCCTCCACCACCACCACCCTCCTCCTCTTCTTTCTTCTATCTCTCTGTCGACCCCACCCGCGCGTGCAACTCGGGGCAGATTCTGCGTGACATAACCAGGGACGTGGTCATGTTTAATATTATTACTATTACAATTTTGCACGATGGATGGATCTGTTTATACTCATAAAAACAATAGCAAATTATTATTTTATATTATTTTACAGTCAAGGTCTCAACACGGATCAAACTGGACTGTGTGCCAGAAGACGTACAAGGAAAAGGAAACTTCAGATGATCTTCAATGAACTTTATCTTGTTATAGATTTCAGATTTTTTTCTATTATGTTAGTCTGTGCCCACTATTTCTTTCCCCAGAAGACTGTCTTACCACCTGCAGTGGGATTTATCGCGCTAATAAAGGGACATAATGCAGCAGCGCTTTAGTCATTTCCAGTTCTCACTGAGCTCAAACAGTTCGGTTTTAATCTTCACGCCAAAACCGCAGTCCTCCATTTGTCCGTTTGATGATTATTGATTCTGGTCTCCATATGTCACGATTGTGTTGCTGTTCAGGTGCTGAAACGGGGGCATTGTCGTTGTAGCACTGATACAACAAAAAAAAGAAAAAAAATGTAACAGTGAATAATGTTCAGGTTTTGCTTTTTGTTAAAAAAAAAAATGAAAAGTGTACTCATTTGACATCATGTTAATTAATTATTCAGAACAATAATACGACATACATCAGGCATAACATTATGAGCGGTGAGTGAAGAACACTGATTGATCATCTCTTCATCATGGCTCCTGTTAGTGGGTGGATTTATTTATTAGGCAGCAAGTGAACTTTTTGTCCTCACAGTTGATGTTAGAAGCAGCAAACATGGGCGAGCGTAAGGATTTGAGCGAGTTTGACAAATTGTGATATCTAGACGTCTGGGTCAGAGCATCTCCAAAACTGCAGCTCTTGTGGTGGTCTGCAGTGGTCAGTGTCTATCAAAAGTGCTCCAAGGAAGGATCAGTGGTGAACCAGCGACAGGGAAATGGGTGGCTGAGGCTCTTGATGCACGTGAGGAGCTACGGCTGGACCGTGTGGTTCCCGATCCAACAGACGAGCTCCTGTAGCTCAAATTGCTGAAGAAGTTAATGCTCTTGATGCTCGACAGGTCAGGAATGTTTTGGCAGCAAAAGGTCAGGAATGTTTTGTTGTGCCCGATTGGTGTTATGAGACCAATTAGAGAGCTGGATAAACTGAAGCACTAAAGACATTAGATTTGCATTTATTTCTCAAATGTGCACCATCTACAGTGGAGTTATTAAATGCTTCTTAAAAGCATCTGAAACAGTTTACAATCTCTACACCCATGCATTAAAAATGCGCAGTGGCTTTTGAGTATCTCAGGTTTCTAAATCAGTTCAGCAGCACAAGATTGAATCAAAATTGATCCTTGTTGGAGAGCCAAAACTAAAAACGCCATGTCATTGTTGATTGAAGGACAAAATTATTAATGTAGTAATGTAGATGTAGCCTCATGGATCTTTGATGCAGCTTATAACAAAATGTCTACCTTGGACACCGGTGCAGGACACAAACTGCTAACTTTTCAAAGGAAAAAATATATTAAATATACAGTAAAGAGCATTTAATAAGAATTTAGCACCAAACACATGACCAGATGCTTTCATTGCAAAGCTTCATGTGTTTTTCTTCAAGTGTTTGTTGTATTTCTGATGAGGAACCTTTCGATCTAAGACTATAAACTTGCAATTTGAACCATTTTTTCTTTTATTGAAGAAATATAAGCATCTTTTGGTTGCCTTCACTAGTGGTGGATGATCTTGAAACTGTACTACATCATCATCACTTGCTAGCTTGGGGGATAAAATGGATCTGATTGCTCTAGCTGTGTCTAAACTATGCCAATAATCTGCATTATAATTGCAATGTTTCAGTAGCAGTGACCAATGTTCTTGTCTCTTTGTTCTCGTTCTGATTTAACCTCATCCTGATGTCCTACCCCTGGATGGGGCTCTCTTCAATTGGAGATCACTTTGTGCAGCTTTGCACTTTGCACCAAATCACAGGCACACTCCCAGGCCTGTAGATGTAGGTGTTTTCCATCTCTAGCACCCTGCAAATGATTAGCCTTCCTGCATTAAAGCAAAATACATTCATGTGCAGGAAGTGAGGTTCTCCAGTGACGGGGATGAGAACCTGCACCATATTATAATCGCCTGAAGGACAGGAACGCCCTCTGCTGATCCAAAGCAGAAACTGCAGTTTTGGAGATGCTTCGACCCAGTCGTCTAGACGTCACAATTTGTCAAACTCAATGGGACAAAATGTTCACATGCTGCCATGATGGAGATAATCAGTGTTATTCACTTCACCGCTCATAATGTTACACCTGAACGGTTAATGTCCATATAAAATATATAGAATTTATTCTAATCTTTTGGAAGGATAATCTCAGGACTATAGTGTTTATATAGTGTATGGCAGCACAACTTGACAAACATTTGTGGACACCTGACTATAAAACTCTTACATTCTTTCTGAACATCCCATTCCACATCTTGTCCCTATTTGCTTTTACAATAACCTATACTCAACAGGAAGATGTTCCACTAGATTTTGGATTGTGCTGGTGGAGATTTGTGTGAGATTTATTCTGTATGTTAGTAAAGTCAGGTTCTGATGTAGGTGAGATGAGGAGCCCTGGGGTGCAGTCAGCATTCAAATTCATCCCAGAAGTGTTCATAGCAAGCCATTTAAGATCTTTCACTCCAACCTATGAAAAGCATATCTTCATGAAGCTGGCAGTTCTTCTTCTGAAGGAAATTTGGGTCTCCTAGTTTGAAAGAAGGTAAAATTTAATGCCAGTGCATCCAACGACAATTGTGTCCAACGTGGTGAACAGTCTAAGGAAAAACCTCATACGGCAGGAATAACCATGTGTCCGAATACTTTTGTCCATATAGTGTATAGTATTTTGGCCCTATTTTGTGCAGGTCTGGTTGTGAAATACCCAATCTGGCAACACACATGCACAGCCATGTGGAACTCCTTGTACTCAGCAGTCAAAAGGGCATAAAACCACTTAAATGTTTCTCAAGATATAAACTCTAAAATCTTTCTATGAGCTCTGTTATTTTTTTTTCTTCTTTTATTTATTTAAGAGATTTTTTTATTCTATGTATCTGCACCTTGGTAGGCAATGACCTGACGTTTGCAATTTTCCATTTTACTACAAAAAAAAAAAAAAAAAAGCCCCCACACACCAAAGTGAAGCTCATTACTGTGTTACAGAGATCATTTCGCCCAAGAGCTCATGCTGCCCCGAGCATGTCTTGACGCATGACGCATAGACTCGGTTGTGACATCCTGCATGCACTGCTTAAGCGTGTTAGCCGCCAGGCCCACACACTCACCGGGAATTCAGTGAACCGCACAGTGAGCGGAGCAGTGAGTCAAGTACAGATTACAAGATGATTCCCCTCACCAACCAAAGCAATTTCAATATTATGAGTGGCCATTTATTTTTCTACATCCTCCCTGACACACACACATCCCTGCATTTAACTGGAATGATTCGGCATAGAAAGATTTATCAGTACGCCTGAACCCCAGGACAGCCTGCTTCACTTCATCATGACCGGGATGGTCTTCGACGGACGTACCGCATTAAGCATCTCATCACCATACTGTGCTTCTCTAAAAATACGTGGCTTTTACGACTTCGTTCACATGAAACTTCAGCACCAGACGCTGTTCCATTGATGCACCAACACTGCTGCCTGCCATCTTTGGACTGGCCCATGACATGTGCGCCACCTATCAGTAATAGCACACACTAACCACTAAGTACTGGGTACTTTTTTATACTGGTACAATGAATAGTCCCAGTTTGACTTGAACGCCCATCGTATTATTGTTAATATTTTTATTATTAATATCAACTACCATTGAGTGAAAGACAGGAGGTGGAGCTGGAGGTAGCAGAGCTGAAGATGTTGAGGTTTTCATTGGGAGTGATGACGATGAACAGGATTAGAATTGAGTTTATTAGAGGGACCGCACATGTAAGACGTTTTGGAGACAAGATGAGGGAGGTGAGATTGAGATGGTTTGGACATGTCCAGAGGAGGGACATGGGGTATATCAGTAGGAGAATGCTGAGGATGGAGCCACCAGGAAGGAGGAAAAGAGGAAGAACAAGGAGATGGTTTATGGATGTGGTGAGGGAAGACATGCAGGTAGTTGGTTTGAAAGAGGCAGATGTAGAGGACAGGGGGGTATGGAGACGGATGATCTGCTGTGGCGCCCCCTAATGGGAGAAGCCGAAAGAAGAAGAAGAAGAAGAAGAATATTATCTACCAGTGGCCATCAAACTCTATAACTTCCTCCCTTTCAGTAGGGGGCAGAGCTGAGACAATGAGTACTGACAGTATCACTGTACTATTAGACGCATTATCAGAATTTTAGAATATGTTCTTAGTTCTTTGGCATCTTTTCTATGTTTAAATACATTTGTATATATACAATATTTCATTTATTTTTAATTATATTTCATCAATATTAATTTATTTTTGTAATCCTAAAAAAAAAAAATTTCCCTTTTTTTTTTAATACCCTGAAATGTGACAAACTTGTAAGAAAATAAATAAATCTGACACTTGAATATCGCATTCAAACATTGACATTTATTCTCATCACCGCTGAAATTGGATAAATCATGCAGCCTTTTTTTATTATGAGAAAATGTGTGAAAGAGCCAATTTTCCAATAACAGCACGACCCTCAAGAGTTTCATTCCGCACATAGCAAAATCCATTAACAGCGCAAGTTTGTGGTAATTACAGCAGCTCGGTTGCCCCTGAGACAAATGATGAACAGTAAAAACACTAACGAATTAACTTGATTTTACCCCAAACAAACCCTTTCATGTGTTTAGGGACAGAAGCTAAACTGCAGCTGTGTTACAGATGGGGGAGGAGCTTATTTCAGGGCCAGAAAAAATTTACCAAAAAGCAGACTGCGAACATCCTTTTGCTAACCTTTCATACACACACACACACACACACACACACACACACACACACGTTTTCATTAGGCTTACTGTGCTAAACACCACCCTCAACTCCGTTCACACTTAAATGCACAAAGACACACCTTACACATGTATATAAATATGTTCACAATCTGATTCTCACAGACACACACACACACACACACACACACACACACACACACACACACACACACAGACTGTATTCTTGCTATTTTGAGTTAGTTGGAGGACATGTAAAGTAAACACCCTACTGTGGAAGCAAAAACCATGGAAAGACAGGAAGTGAGGTCATAATACTGATTTGCACACAAATATGTGCAGCGGAATTTTATTTTCATTTCATTTCCTTTTTGATTCAATGTGTGTGTGTGTGTGTGTGTGTGTATGTATATCTGCAGCAGCTTAATCATGCTGATACCTGTATTTTTAAAAAGAGACACAATGGTTCTGATCACATGCACATTATCAACTTGTGCTGTTAATATCATGAACAGCAGCTACGCTAATTCCTCTCCACTGCTTCTCTTTCTCTCCCCATCCCGAGGCATCCTGAGGTTGCTCCAGCTCCAGTCACCTCCCACCTCGTGATGATTACGGACCTTTAAAGAAGTAGATGCCGAACTCACAAACATCCTGAACCATCTAGAGACGTACCAGTGCCATTTGGATCCCGCTACATGTGTGGAGTTTTGACATTGGACCTCCTGGAGTGTTTAAAGGCTCTGGCATGGAGAAGCTGATGCTGGATCTGTGGTGATCACAAATGCTGAGCTTATAAAACTCGGAGCTACTAACCATATAGACTGTTTAAGACTGCAGAAAGAACATTACTTATAATCTTATACTCCAGTAATCATGTTAGTTCTCACTCTCCAGTGTTCTGTATTGTTTAAAGATTTATGATCAAACTCTTGATGTCACCCAGATGAGGATGGGTTCCCCTTTTGAGTCTGGTTCCTCTCAAGGTTTCTTCCTCATAACATCTAAGGGAGTTTTTCCTTGCCACAGTCGCCACGGCTTGCTCATCAGGGACAAATGCACACCATTCACCATCACTGTTGATTTGTGTAAAGCTGCTTTGAGACAATGTCTGTTGTGAAAAGCGCTATACAAATAAACTTGACTTGATAAACTTGACTTAACCATTTCAATATCCTGAAGTGCAAAAGTTTACACCCCCCATTTTTTAAAGGGGAAAGGTCTCTGTATTCAATCATTTACCATTAAATGTAACTATAAATAGACAAAAAAAACACCCATGTGTAGGACTGGACATGATGCTGTGATGTAGGAGGAACAAAACAGTTCATGACGTTTGAAAAATTGACAACTTTGGAGTAATGTACTGTTTCCACACCATCATATTTTTTTGGGTTTTTGACACACGCACGCATGTTCCTTTCATTTTTTCTATGCAACAAATGTAATAGAAGGCGGAAAAAACAAAACAAAACAAGAATTGGACAGTGAATGAGTGGTAGA
>NC_060884.1:2646855-2696855 GCF_014805685.1 Silurus meridionalis | reverse complement strand
AGTAAATTGATGATTTGCTCTGTTTCTGAACCGAAGAAATATGTGAACTATCAACACCATATTAAAATTCAGAGCATCATATTTTTCAATTGAATCGCATTGTGTTGAATCAAATCGAAATTGTATCGTAATGAGGGTGAATCGTATCGCGTTGCGTCGGTAGCTGCGTCACATGTATCTTTAATGTATCGTCGGCTGAGGTGATGCGAATCGAATCAGGCTCCGTTATGCAGATCCACATCCCTGATAAGTGCATAAAAAGCCTGGCATTTTGTTTATACTCACTATGAGTACTCTGTTCACTGGACAAATCGCTGTGGAATAACTTTATTTTCTAGAACAGCATGCCCCGTTTGTGTTCTAATTCTCAGCTTATTGTTTGTGAGCTGAACTTGTTCTATTCTAACACTTCGAAACCTGCAGGCCACAGTGCGTCTGATGATTAACTACAGGAAGTCCCACAAGGCCGTGGTGCGAGTCAGTCCACAGGTTCCCCTGGCCGAGTTAATGCCTGCTGTGTGTGAAAAGTGCGAGATGGATCCGAAAAGCACCCTGTTGTTAAGAGACAGCCAATCAGAAGAGCCGCTGGACCTGACTAAAACTCTCAATGACTACGCCATCCGAGACCTGTATGCCAAAGGTAGATGTCATGGAAATGTTCTAAATAGTTAAGGCATTGGACTTTTCGATCCAAATCAGGTCATGAGTTCAAATCCCAGCCACACCAAGCTTCCACGCAAAGCCCTTCACCCTCAACCTGCTGAATGTAGAGAAAATGTAAAGCGGTTTTGGAAGTCGGTGAAGGAACTGTTCCCCAACATGCATTGCTAGCTTGAGGGTATCAGATGTTAGCAAAGCATTGTTCTAAAGACAGTCATACTGTGAAGCTAGCGTTTACATGCATTTATATTAGTGATTCAGTCACGGATCACTGACGGCATCAGAGACCTGTATGCGAAAAGGAAGATGTTTCTCGTGGAACATGTTTGAGAAGTTCTGGATCCAGTGAAGGAACTGTTAGCAAACACTGTTTTAAAGACAATTACTGTGATGCTAGCATTTAAATGCATAACTGTGATTCCGAAAGGCAGATGTTTGTCATGGAAAATGTAGAACATTACTGGAACGTTCTACATTTTCCATGATACATTGCTGCATGCTCCTAGAACCTGTGAAGGAACTGCATATGCATTGCTTGCTTGAAGTATCAAATGTTAGCAAAACATTGATTTGAAGACAGTTAGATATAAAGTGCAGCTTATACTCCTGCCTTATTTAAGAGTAAGAAATCAGTCCTGGTTTTTCATTCGGAAATGTGCTTCAGGTTTTCTAGTTCCTGCCATTTCAGCTGTGAAAATCAAGAGCTTATTGCTACATCATCTTGTAAATAATTTTTTCTTTCTCTTTTCACAGCTATTTCAAATTCTCCACCTGACCCAGCAACTCTGACTCATAAAGGTACTGAAGGTACACCATTTGGTACAGCCCTGACTTAAACATGACCATCTTCATGTCTGTGTAGAGTTAATGTTAATATCTCTGTAGAGCAGGAGATCTACACCATAGGGACAGAAGTTTGTGGGAATAATGAAAAGGTTTGCTGTTTATAATAAGCTCCACTCTTCTGGGAAGATGTTCCAGTAGATTTTGTGGAAATTCATCTAGTTACAAGGGTTTCAGCAAGGTCAGATACTGATGGAGATGAGATGAGGAGGCGTCTTTAAAGATGAGTTTAAATCTCACCACTACTACGGTGGCACTGCTGGGCCCTTGAGCAAGGCCCTTAACACTCAACTGCTCGGTTGTATGAATAAGATAATTGGAAGTCGCTTTGGATAAGAGCATCTCATCACCAAATACTGTAAATGTAAAAAGAAAAGAAAGGAAGCTCTATTGCAGGACACTCAAGATCTTCTACAAACCTCCAACCCATGTAAAGCGTATCTTCATGGAGCTGGCTGTGTGCGCAGTAGATTTGTCATGATGGAATAGGGTTTGTTTTTTTAGTTGAAGGAAAGCGAAAGGGAAAATTGGATCCTACACAATGGTGTGCCTCCATCTTTGTGGTAACAGTTTGGAAAATAACTTTTACCACAAAAAAAATCAGGTGTTCCAATACTTTTGTCTGCATATCATATTTTTTGCATTTTGTAAAAAAATTCCCATCATTGCTGCATGCATCATTGGACAGAAAGGTTTTGAGAGTTTTTCATGCTTGTGTTTCTCTGTCCAGATTGCAAGAAGGATAAATCGGCGTCACAGGAGAAGGTCCAGGGCGAGAAAGAGAACAGGGGATTACTCGGCTTGTTCAGGAGAAGCAGGAAATCACTGGAAGAGGTCCGAGAGCTTGCTGTCTCAAATTAAAGCTGAACTCGAATGCCGTGAGCTGTAATGAATTACTAATCAGTAATCAGAGTGTCTACAGGAGTCGTGTGTTTTGTCCAGAGCAGATATTTGGTCTGGCAGTTTTCCTGTGTTTTTATGAACCATGAGTTCTATAATCGACTCATTTCAGCAGAATTCGGGGCGTTCCTCCAGGCGCTTCTGTATCTGCTTCAGACATCTAATTAGCCTTTGCTACATCCTGTTTCCTGTTTCGCCCTGTTTTTTTATCTGCCTTTTTTCGTTCGGCCACACCAGACTGCACCGAACACCACCGCCGTGAACGTCGCCAGCTCTCTGGTGCTGAAAGATCAGCATGGAAATGAGACGTGTTGTCCAGAAGTAAACTCCGCCTCATCCATGACGTCTTGTGAAATGACCAAGAAGAGACGAGCCCCTCAGCCTCCCAGCATGCTCGGCTCCCGGAGCGTCTCTTGTGAACTGAACTCTGGTCAACAAGTCGCACTGCCGTCCACCGATGATGACAAACAGGTGCATTATAAAAAATATTGGCATATTTTTGCGATGTTTATATCTATTTTAAAAGACAACTTTAAGGGTGTATGTTTCAACATGCACTATATGGCAAAAATTTGTGGACACCTAACCATAAGATTGGTGTGTGCTTCCTTTTGAACATCCCATTTGCTGTTATAATATCCTCCACTCTTCTGGGAAGATGATACACTAGATTTTAGGCCTGGGGTGCAGCGTTCCAATTCAACCCAAAGGTGTTCAATAGGGTTGGAGCTCGTCCATTCCTACCCTTGTCAAACAGATCTTCACAGCGCTGGCTTTGTACACAGGTGCATTGTCGTGCTGGAACAGGTTTGAATAAATCTAGGATCGAACCATGTGATGGATCATATGTTGGTTTGTGGAAGGAAAATAAAACATGGCAATGAGGGGGTGTATTTGATCACAAACACGTTTTGTGTGGGGTGTGTTCAGGGTGTGCTGAGTCGGGTCTCGTCCGCCGAGTCGTCTCTGAAGAGGCACAAACGTAGAGCCCCACCCCCTCCATGCACAAGTTCCTCCCTTCCAGACCCTTCTGATGATAAAGGTAAATGCTTCGACATTATTATATGTATAATTATTTATATATACTTATGGAATCACTTGAAAGTATAAGGGAGATGTCAGGAACGCTACATATTCCAAGAACATTGAGTAAGTGCTGGCTTGCCTCTGTGCTTGTGTGCAGACACTGTCCTGCCAGGAGAGGGCGCTTAGGAGACAACATGGCTCCATCACTGTTGCTTCTGTCTTACTGTCCAGCTCACTGGTGAAGGGCAGATCCTGTCTTCTTTCTACTCCTCTTCTGCCTCTGGGTCTCTTCATGTCTGCTTTGTCACCTTTTTGTTATGTTTGTCTCGGCGTCAGTCATGTTATCGATCCTGTGCTCTCGTCCTTGCCTTGTGTGTGTCTCGGAGAAGCCGATCCAGGATCAGGCCTGCCTGTCCTACTCTACTCGTCATGAATGGACTAAAAAGGCTAGACATAGATGGAATGTTACCTCTGATGCTGTATGACATGCCCCTGAATGTAAACATTAATCTCGTAAATTGATTGATAAATTTTTTATAAATATATGAGCCAAATAGTAATTTATTACAGATATAATTATAGCACACATTTGGTCTTAATCATAATTATCATGTGATTCCGTAAATTTTGTAGGATGACAAAAGCATTCAGTATCTAAAGACGTGATTCGCTTCAAAACCGTTACCCGATAATTGAGGGAAAAAAAAAATGTCTGCGTTTGTTATTTTTGTCCGTACATCCAGAAAATAAAACGAGTCCCTTTGGAAATGCCTTATAAATACCACCATCTTTCTTCAAACATGACACTCATCAGCTTGCATTTACTGATGTCTCGCTTCAGTAATTAAATATCGATCAATCGGGAAATCTGGTTCGGTTTCACCTTGTCATTATAACCTTTTCTATATTGCGCACTTTTAAAAACAACAAAAAAACAGGACTGTTGTAATAAATGATTATTATTTTTCTGCTTTGTTTGCTTTTGATGTAATATTTCTGTTGTAGCTTTTTTTTTTTATATATATTCATGTTGCTCTTGTGTTCAGCGCCGTGTCTGTTATTACCATCATCAATAAAAAGGAACTGTTCGTTTTTAAAGAAAAAGGAAATTCTAAATATTTTAGTGACATTTTAGGCTTGAAATCTCCGGATTATACAGTATGCTTTATGTTTTGATTAAAAAAGTGTGTGCGCACTAGGGATGTCCGTCTTCATGTCTGAGGCCGATGTGATTAGTATTTCAATACGTAGCCGACGATCCATAAAAAGCACCTACCAATGTGAAAAAAATGTGATTATATGCAGTTTAATATGGTACTGTTGTGTCTGCAGGAGTTACAGCTCTACCTCTGCCATGTTAATCTGTATTCTAAGTGACTCTCAGGACATGCCTCTTTCTCCGTAGCGTTGCGATACGTCATATTCACGTAGCAGCGGCGGTGCCGAGACAAAAGGTTTAGCGAGGAGAAATCGATCTACATATCGAATATTAGTCACAAATTATTGGTCACTTTCTAAATAATAAAAAATATAGCGCATCTACTAATAATTATACGGAAATTGTTTTTCCGACGCAAATATGTTCAAAACGATGCGTCGTGGTACAACTTTGTATCAAAAACTGCGATGCGAATCCCAGAATTTGACCTTCCCCGACCTTCCCTGGTGCGCACACAAGGAGAAAGCGGTAGAACAGCAGGTTGAAGGTCGTAAGCGGTGTGTGTTGTTTCTAATCAGAAAGCTCGTATACAGGAGGCTTTCTAGAGGACGAAGAGGAGAACGCTACTTTCAAGAAACCGACCTGCTCGTCCATCCCGGTGTCCACTCTGATGAACGAGGTCCTGTCCGAATTTACTGACCGAATGAAAACCATGGAGCGGAGACACGTCTCGTTTGACGGGTATCACAACACCGTTCTTATTGCTTTTGGCTTCTAGGCGCGATTCTGCACTGCATGTAATCTCACACTGCATGTTCTAAAATCCAGAAACTCTTAGAACGACATTTGGAAGATAATTTGCTGTGAAGGAACAAGTCAAAAGCATGTTAAAATACACTTCTAAATGAAATTTTATTGTACACTCTCCAAGGTGCAGCGGTTACTTTTTCATGTTTTTCATGTTTCATGCTTCGCTTTTCATTCATCTCTTTCTTCGCTCTCATCATCTCCTCTCTTTAGGTCCATCACACATCCACCCCCAGCCTTAAGCCATTCCCTAGTGTCTGGGTCTCTGGATGGTGATCCTGTGGTGCCCCCTGGCTGTAAGCTCCTGAGACACGGCTCTCAGAGAGACGGCCTCACCACCTTCACCGTGGTGCCCCAGAGAAGACCACAAAACACGAGACAGTACGAGTTTCTCATCACGATGGAAACTTCGGAGACTACCAATGAAGATCCAGGAGGAAATCTGGAAGGAAGTGGGTCAGAATCCGGAGAGGTTGAGCAAATGGAGACGTTTGAAAAAGATGATGCTGAATTTGAAAATGAAGTGGAAACTGGTGAGGTGCTGAGTATCAAGGAAGGGTTTGGGAAATTAAATCTGGACGTAAATTCCGAGAAACATCATTCGGAGCACAAAGACGGGACGGCCGATCAAGACGGGAGAGAATGGATGGATGAGTTCAGAACAAGGAGAAGGAGATTTCTAACAGATGATCATTGGGAGGGAGGAGATTTAAAGACGTCTAGAAAGGTGCTTGATCAAGAAATGGAAGATGATTATGATGATTGCTGGGAAGTGGAAGACACTGAGAATTTGGAGGAAACTGAGAGTTTCAGGAAAGAGGAAACTGAGGAACATGAAGCAGGAAATGTTTTCCCTATTTACAACCCAAATTTATGCGACTCTGACCCTCAGCGTGACCCTACATCTGATGTTTCATATAACAAAGACCCCTACTGGGATGTACAGCGTTCCTCTAACCTTCACATCTCCAATTCTGACACACCTAACACAAGCTTTTTCCAAACCAATCCTCATAATCACCAACCCAATTCAGTTCAGTCTCTCTCAAAGTCCAAACCTGATCCCAGCACTGAGCATTCCCCTCCAAACTCAACATCTCTCTTTGCTCTGGCTGTCAGCAAAAGAGTTCAGAGTCGTGGGAATGCCAGTAGTCCTTTAAATCCTTCTGCAAGAAGAACACCCTCTCCAACTCCGTGCTCTCCAAGTGCCAGTTCTCAGCACACTTCCTCTAAAAAGCTCTATTTCCAGAACCTGATCACGGAAGAGTTTACTGTGAAGACACCAGCATCTCTAGGTCCCTGGAATGAAGCCCCACCCATTTCTACAGCTCCGCCCCCTGTCGCTTTGACACCTCAGGCAAAAAGGCAAACCTGGAGTTCTTTTTCACGTGCACAGTAAGTCGAGTTTGTCATTTTTCTTTCGCATTTTCTTCAGTAGACTGTAACGATACCCGGTTTGAGTTATCGGTCCGAACACATTTTCAGTTTCAGGGAAAAAACGTCTGCACAGACATTTAACAATTCCCAATTGACATGTTTTAAAAATAAACTAATAATTGAACACTGATAAATTTAGTTAAAAATGACCAGTCAAATTGACCATCAGTTACCACCAGGAGAAAAATGTAGTATCCGAATTCGACTGCAAGGTGACATAATTATGACTATGTGTTGTTAAATTATGACTGATGACAGACTGGCGGCCGGCATTTGGATTGTTTATGCGGCTAAAAGTATCGAGTAGTTAGATTGGGAGTAGTAGCCCCCAAAAGGTTTGGGTTTAAATTTTTCGTTCTTACGACGACGATAGCGATACAAAAAATTGGTACAAATATAAACATTTTCCCACATTTGAATTTTCGCATGATACTTTGGGACTCCTTGTCTCCGTGTTACTGTGCAAATTTTTTCGTGTTTTCGCGTCTGGCCCAGCCCTCCACTCACGAACCGACGCTTGTCCACGAACCTGTAAAGTTTAAGCTGTAAACTGCTCCATTTGGCTAAATTATGTACAGTAATTTGCTCAATCTTTAACAAATGACTGTGTACTACTCCATACTGATCACCGTTCCTTTAGACACCTGGGTAGGCGTGGCCATGTCTCCACTTACGATATTTTCAAGTTACTATTTGGTCATCAGAACGCATTTCCATCTTAAATTCGGGGGCTACCCGTAGTAACAACTAACACAGGAGAATCATTCATGGTTTCAAGGTAATGTGACCGTTATTTTGTGTTTTGTTCAACAGTTTGTGTGTGTTTGTGAAGTAGTACAACGTATAGATCGACATGTCGCACTCATAAGTGTCTGCTTGACCCGTGCCCAGTGTATACAAGTGGTTTCTTCCTTCCCCGAAGTGTGTTAGTGTGTGTTTATGTGAGGAGGAAGCTCCACCTTTGTGGCAGCTCATATCCTGTACAACTGTATTTAGAGTTAATATCCTGACTCTGTGTGCGCACGTGTGCAAATAACGTGTTGTCGTTCCATCATTGTGCTGCAGAGTTTACTTCCGGTCTTCCATGTGCTTTGGCTGCGGATGTGTAAGAAATTCCACTTGGGCATTGTGCTGTTAAAGGAAAGTGATGTGACCTGACATGCAGCAGAGTTCAGCTCGTGATCAGTCGATTGATTATATCCCTATAACAGAAAAACGCAAAGTGAATGGACACCTGAGCATAAGATTGATATGAGCTGCTTTTTGAACATCCCATTCCACATTTAGTGCCCATTTGCTGTTCTAACAACCTCCACTCTTCTGGGAAGATTTTCTACAAGATCTTACAGTGTGCTTGTGGAGATTTGTGTGAGATTCATCAAGTCACGAGGGTGTTACAGTAAAGTCAGATACTGATGCCTGCGTGAAAAATTCACCCCGAAGCTGTTCGCTAGGGTTGAGGTCAGAGATCTTTTACCAGACTACTCAAGATCTTTCACACACAATTCCAAACCCATGTGAAGCACTTCTTCATGGAGTTTGCTTTGAGCACAAGGGCATGGTCATGCTGGAACAGGTTTGAGTCTCAGAGTTCAAGTGAAGGGAAAATTTCATGCTACAGCATCCAAAGACGTCCAATACAGATGTGTGTCTCCAAGTTTTCAGTTTGTGGAAGAACCACATATGGCTGGAAAAAAAAAAAGTTGTCCCAATACTTTTGTCCATAAGGATCCATGAAAGGTGGAAACATTGCAGGGTACATTTTACTATCTTCCATTTCACAGAATATATGAAAGATCTGATTTTACTGTAATGCAAGTTAGGAGTCAAAGTTTATAACTCTGATGCTTCTGCATAAATTATGACGCAATTTAATTCTTGACATCAAATCCTCATCATGATTTGAGTTAGAGGTTGACCGATTCATCGTTATGGCCGATTAATCGGCGCTGATAGTTAATTGCTGGAACAACCAGCTATCAGCAAAAATCCATACAGATACTGGCTTCCGGTCCACTGTCATTACGAGAGCGGCCTCTAGTGGCAACGTGCTGTTTATTACACTGTGTGCTGCACGGAGAGAGCAATTTTATATTTATATTTATTCATTTTTAAATTGGATTTGATATAAAAATGTATTTTATTTATCTAAACTATTTTATATGGAGTTTTATGTTAGTTTTAAGACAATTTGAAATACGGGTATCTGTAAAATCTGCAATCGGTCGACCTTTAATTAGATAATTAGATTAATGAAATAATATAATGTGACATAATTGACATTAAGTGTTATTTTGTGTCCACAGAATGAAGAATTTGGAGCAAATATGATGTTCAGATGACGCTTTACATTTTTTAGTTTGATTCTGATTGTTATTTTTCTTTATATTAAACTCTATTCTTTATATCATTTGTATAATCATGGTCAATTAAAAAATGTGTGAACAATGGAATAGAAAATCTGTTCTGAAAGTTTTGTTTTGTTTTTATGTAAATAAATGTTGCAAGCATCCGATTTGGCGTCGTTTTTTGTATTTATTTTTTTATTTTTTTTAACTTGTATGCAATAAAACAGCTACACACACATATTCACGTGCAGGCTTCAGTCCAATTTCCACTCTCTACTATGGATCTGCTTTATAAAAATAGCCCAGAGGACACACTCAGATGGAGCCCCTGTGCTATATTTGAAATTTAAATGAAAATCATGGAAGTTGAGTTGAATTTACACAGCCAGGGTTTTTTTTTGTGTGTGTGTGTGTGTGTGTGTGTGTGTGTGTGTGTGTGTGTGTGTGTGTTTGTTCCTCTAAGCGAGATTCAGTAATGCTTGGTTTCAACATGTTTTCTCTCCAAACGGCCCCCAGACACAAACCCTTCATGTTTCAGAAATACAATACAGTAAGCTCAGGTCACTAATAATGGTAGTGAGCAAACCTCCATATGAATAAACCAAACCCAAGGCCAGAGATCCGTTCATACAGTGTATAAACTGTACTTACTTTCAAATTCATAACCTTTTTTCAGTTTTATTGCTTCTGTACTGAGGGTGAAAGAAAATATCGATACACGTGCGTATCGCGGTATTTAGTTTTTGGAAACACGAAACTGGACTGTCAGAAAACGCAGTATCGATATTTAAAAAATCCGTACAAGATTCATATCAGTTGTATTGTTTTGACTTTATATCTTCTTATCTCTGAACCTGCACTTGCCCTCATCTTATAATCAGATGAAACTCGATTTGTGGTTTAAAGAACAGTGCTATATACAGTACACAAACCTAAAATTTGAATTATCTGCATGTCTGCTGCATTTTCTATCTTTTTTTAGAAAACAATGTGTGTCTTTCGACTGTTTTCTTGCCTCCCATAGGATTGTAGTTTTCTGATGTAAAACTGTAGTTAGCATTTAGATCATCTTTCTACTACTAGTCTAATATTAATACTGATACTAATAATACAATACAGTAGTCTTCATCAATCCCACTTCTTTAACGATGAGGTGCATATGCTAATTTATTTATATTTTAATAACCATGTTTGGTATTAATTGTGTTCATGTATAGCAATACACTAATGTCACTGAGGAGCGATACGGGTATGAGCTGGCACAGGGTTTCATGGTACAGTATGTGTAGTAAGGGGTTCGGGTTAGCAGCTTTTCTAAAATTATATTTAAATGACGGCTTTTCTAAAATGATATCCCATTTCAAAAAATAAGAAATATCCCAATATATTGTGATACTTATCCTATCCCAGCATAATATTAATCTTATCCACTTTTATTACATTAATAATAATTCATTTATCTTCATAGCATGAGTGTGTGTGTGTGTGTGTGTGTGTGTGTGTGTGTGTGTGTGTGTGTGTGTGTGTGTTTTCTCTTTCATGTCCACTGTTCCTGGAATGGGCTCTGTATCCAGCATCCTGACCAGGAACAGGAAGCTGAACCACTTCTTCTTCTTCTTTTCATTATTATTATTATTATTATTATTATTATTATTATTATTCCTATTATTCACATTCAAGTCTTTTTGTTTTTATATGCCACCAGCTGTACATCACTAATTATAACTCATTATAATGTATTTGTAATTGTGTGTGTGTGTGTGCGTGCGTGTAGCTTTTATTTCTACTGAAGCCCCTTCCTAAAAAAAACTATAAAGTATGTTGTTTTTTTTGCAGACCACTAGGTGTCACTGTTTCTCCACCATCGACACAAACCCTTGCGGCCTACTGGTGCAAATTTAAAACTACGTTTCACCTGTAATTCATTCTTATAAACTCCAGGACTATACATCCTCAGTTCGCATGGCCTTCTGGGTAAATCCTGCAGTGCATTTTGCCCTTAAAGGTGAGACGAAGAAAGTAAACCTGAAGATGAATAAAGCGGAAGAGCGAGGCCCTTGCTAAGGTGACATGCTAACATTGATTTGAGTCATGTACAAAACAATTCCTACACACACACACACACACACACACACACACACACACACAGCTGGAGAGGTTCATGTCACAAAACACAACGTCTGTCCAGAGTGCGCTTTCCGTGTAGCGATTCGTGTACCACTTTTTGTTCGCTGTTGTATACAAACGGTTTGATTTTCCTCCTGCTTTTTCCCTCTCGCACCTTCGAGAATAGAAAACGCATCCCGTCTCAGGATAACGCGAAACATATTCATGGAGCAAAGTGTTAAAAAAAAAAAAAAAAAGGAAAAGACGATCGATAAATGACCTCAAGCACAGCGAGAGAAAGAGAGAAAGAGAGACAGGGATCTGACATTGCCAGAGGACTTGTACAAAATCATGAATCAATGCAGGAGCGACCTTTTTATCCTTAGCTGAAGTTCTTCACCATATCCAGTTATTAATATATTTGTAAACTTGTGTGTATGTGTGTGTGTGTGTGTGTGTGGTGTTGTATTTTAGCACTAGTGTCATCAAGACATCGTCTGAGCAACGTCTTGTGTGTTGAATAAATTCGCCAGACCTTCAGACACACGTGACCTTCGTGTGACATTTACACACGTGCTTATTAGAGGCTTCACGTATTATGATTCACACGTTTTTTCTTTTTTATTTAATCGTGATTTTTTTACACATGATTTGTTTCTTTGCAGATCGGATTCTCACTTGATTCGTTTATTTTCATGATTTTTCTTTCCACATTGGATTCTAGTTACTTAAAACCCTTTGACATATTTTTATTGTTCTGGTCTGGTTCTGGTATTAAACCGGTCTCGATTTCAGATGGAGGACAATAGAACGGTGTTTTTCCGAGACATACATCAAAATCTTGGACAGCGTATATACATAAGTTTGTGGATTCCTGACCATAACAGTGGCATGTCCTCCTTTTTGAACCTCCTATTCCACATCTACACCCTTATAATATCCTTAAATCTTCTGGGAAGATGTTCCACTCGATTTTATGGAGATTTGTGTGAGATTTAAGTGTGTTAGTGAGGTCAAGTACTGATATCGGTGAGGTGAAAAGGCCTGGGATACAGTCAGCACAAAGAATTCATCCTAAAAGTCATCAATAGGGTTTAAGTTCTACAGCAGGAGCTTTGCCTCCAAATCCAAACCAGATAAAGCATATCTTCATGGAGCTGCACAGGGAAATGAAACAGATTTGGGTCTCCCAGTTCAAGTGAAAATCTCATGCTACAGCATCCAAAGTACAATTGTGTGCATTTATATTTGTGGTAACATTTCGCAGAAGAAGCACAAAAAATCAGGTGTCCCAATACTTGTTTATGTCTATTATCTCAGGTTCCTTTTACTATTTACTGTATGTTATAATTCATTATAATATGGTTTAATCTTCCTGTAAAATGACTCGAATCTCAGAGACACACCTGGGATAGAAACAGAGGTTCCACAAGAGTGATCTGGTAATAAACCGGGTTTAAGATGGAACATCAAGAAGCCGTGAAGATTTTGGATGAGAACCGAGCACGGCTTGCTCACAAGGACCCGCCGACGCGCCGTGACCTAATGTGTGTCGCTCAGGGAAAAAAAAAAAACAATGGCTTATGAGTTATACAATTAACTGACAGGATCCCATCTGCTGCTATGCACAATTTTTAAACCTCCTCAGCTCAGAAAGGGACCATCCCAGGACCAATACGGAGCAGATCTTTATAGGGTGGCGGCTCGTTTCTCTTCACAGCAGTGGATCTGGAACAATCTAACAACTAAAATAATCTACAGACTCACAGGGGTGAAGGTTTGGGGGATTAATAAACCTATTAAATATTACATAAGGAGAATGTGATCAGAATCATCTTTATTGTCAAGTATCATGGGTTTTTGTCATGGTGTACTGGTGCTATAAAAATATGAAAAACCATAAAAAATATAGCAATATTAAAAAAAAGATAAAGACATTAACTATAGTTAGCGTTTAGCTATCATATGTTAGGTGTTCCTAAAAATCTGGCAACTTTCTACATACTGTAGAACATTTGAACACGGTTTCTTGCAAAAAAAATCAACCCTCATGCAGATAAGACCCTTTAATCCCTTCTTTTTATAAATTCAACATTCGCTTTTGATCTGTCCATCCTCACTGCTCTTTTCCTCGCTTTCCTGAACACGTCCACACACACATACACACACACACACACACACACGAGACATCTAAAACCACACTGAAGATGTTGTAAAATCCGTCTGCGTTTAAAACACGTGACTCTCTGACCCAGTGTGCATATTTATGGCGGTGTGATGCAGTGAACTGCGAGGTGTCTGGAATCGCAACCTACCGCGGGATAAACGCGTTAAAGATGCAGTGTGGCGTTCATTTTTTACATTTCAAAACATTTCCTAAGAGTGATAAAAATACCTTGCATGCAGCGATGCGCCTCGTACTTTTTAACGCTGTTGGCAGCCGTACATGACACGGCGCTGTCAAAAAAGAGAGGAAGTAAAAAAAAAAAAAGAAAGAAAAGAAAGAAATACAGGAAACGAGATGCGGTGGGAGAGAGGAAGCAGGAAAGTGCTACATGGGGGAGATAATGAAGAATGAAAATGGCAGACTACCTTTTATTGGAGGGAAAGTACAGGGGTGGGTTTGTAGATTCTTGCACTGCTTTGTTCAAAGGAGAGACGGACAGACGGACAAGGACAAGCAAACAGGTTCTCAGATATGGGTCGCCATACAGACAGACAGACAGACAGACAGTCTCTTAAATACAGACAGACCAAATCAGATACAATGTCAGCATACAGACAGACATATCGAACCAGGGAGAGACAGAAAGAGACATAGAGAGAGGGAGAGACAGACAGGGACAAACAAAGACACAGACAGAAAGAAGGCCCTGAAAAACAGAGAGCGAGAGAGAGAGAGACAGACAGACAGACAGACAGACAGACAGATAAACAGACGAAGGCAAACAAACAGGCCCTCAGATACGGGTGAGCAAACAGACAGACCAACAGACAGTCCCTAAAATGGGGGGGTGGGGGGGGGGATGGGGGCATTGTACAGATACAGATAGACAAAGAAAAAAGACAAACCGATCTTCAATTTCAAAACGAGAAAGAGAGAGAGAGAGAGAGAAAAACAAACAAACAGGCCCTCAGATACGGGTCAGCATACAGACAGAAAGACAGAAAGACAGTCCCTCAAATTCAGACAGACCGAACAAGAGATAAAAGAGAGAGAGAGAGAGAGAGAGAGAGAGAGAGAGATGAGCTGACATGCTCGTGTTTAATATGCTTCTTGTGGTCAGTGTTGTGAGACGGCGGCGGCGGTGGTGGTTTCAGTCGGAGAGGGAAACGGCTGACTTCCTCCTGGCGGACCGGTGGCTTCTTCACCCCGCGCTCATCAGTATTCCGCAGCGGTGGCCTCGTGCTCCTTCCTGGCGGCCAATGCAGCCATATCAGCCTCAACGTTCCTTCTCTCTCTCTCTCTCTCTCTCTCTCTCTCTCTCTCTCTCTCTCTCTCTCGCTGCACGACACCTAGTGGCACTCACGTGCGTCCGGCGAGAACGGAACGACGCGCCTCACGAGCTGCTGAATACCACCGCGGCCTCTAATTAACAATCCGAATCCGAGGCTCATTTGCATGGAGGCATTGAGACGAAGCTGTCAGGTGGAAATCTGCTCTTTTTTTAATACATTTGAAAAATACGGTGGCGGGTCATCAGTCAATTAGCATAAACAAAAAAAACGCCAAACATACAAACGACAGGTGAATTAACCACATTCTCTCCTCCAACAACGCTCTCATTCCCGAACTATGGAGTCAGATATGTTTTTGGTGACAGTCCCAGTTTTACACACCTACCCGACCTTTCCAACATCCCAATAATGTCAGCGACTCTTTTTTGGCCTCTCTTTAACATCGCCTGCACGAGCGCCTGACATTTCCTCTGATGCTAACCTGAGGGTGGAGGTGGCGGAAGTAAGGCGTGCCTCTTGTCATGTACAGACTGCTGTGTTGCTCGTTCAGTGACGACAAGAAATCAGGCTGATGATTACCAGGGAAAAGCTCAAGCCTTTGAGAGAGTATGATGGAAACGCTGGACGTGAGTCAGAAATACACCTTCAGAGGCGAAACCCTACATTGGTTAAGGGGTTTGCAAACTCATGGTTGGCGCCCCCTCCCTTTCCCAGAAAAGAGGGGTAAATACAAGCACCAACCCCCATGTGAGGCTCCTCTATGCACAGTATAAATAGCATACCCCATTCTCAAGCCTCCGTAAACCCTGGATGAATAACATTCACAACTATGGCAGTTTGGCGTCGCAAAAATCTCTGTAGGTTATGTACAGGAAACAGAATTGAGTAGTTCATCTCATGAGTCCTCTGGTCCGAGTCGTAGTGTCATGTGACTCCCATATATGATATTATACATTAATAATTTATTGGAACTATAGACAAAATCCGTGTATGTAGACGTCCTGGGGACCTGCTCATTGAAGATGTAACATTTCTGATTAAAGGAACGAAATGAACTAAATGGCAAAAACATTTATGAGATTCCAATAACCAGGTTGTGACCAGGTCACTAAAATGATCGATCTTCCCAACACTACTATTCTGCTATACAATACAATGCTATTGCATCATGCAAAGTCTTCATTTAGCATTAATTTCTGAGGAAACTGAATGCGGGATATACGCACGTCGCGTCACATGTATGCGACAATCCCAACACAATACCGCAGCGAACGACGCAACGATTCTTTTTTATTTGTAATTATGGCTCAGTCAGAGTTTGGCTCTTTGTACACTTTGTAAAATATTCATGCGGTTGGCGTAAGTCATGTCGTCCGGATACGAGGGCGAGCGATGATTTGTTTCGTCACGTTTCGTGCTTTAAAGTCTTCGGGGATTTCCACGTGTAATCGTGTTTGGTTCGGTTTTGATGGCTGGTGAAAAGTGAGTGTCAAGAGAGACACAAAACACACGAAAGAGTAATTCACATGTTAGACACAAGAGAGGGAAAGAGTGAGAACAATAACAACTGGGTTGTGCATTTGCGAGTGTGTAGACTATAGTCTATTTCCAGAACACATTCAATCACACACACAAACACACAATTTTTTTAAAATTTAGAGACCACGATCTTTTTCCACGATCAAAACTGAGGATATTGTTCATTGCTTTCTAACAACCACTTGGTCTTTTTCTCCAGTTGCCCAGTTTTGGTGGCACAGTGGTGTCAAGTATTTGAGTAAATGTACCTCGTTACTGTACTTAAGTCTTTTTTTGGCTACTTTTTAGTTTACTAGTTTAGTATCAAAGATAGAAGCAACTTTTACTCTCAACTCAACTACATTTATGATTCAGTAGATGTGCCTTTTACTCCACTACACTTGAATCTACATTGAATGTTACCAATTACATTTTGCACCTCTGTTGAAGATTCATTAACACTCAACACTCCCCGACCAACATCTGCTCCCTGTGATTTTTTTTTTATCACCACTGTCCTCATTTTTAGTCTGAAAAAAACTCGAATAAGTTCCAAACACTTGGAGAAGCAGCTTTTGTTGAAGCTGAAGTCAAATCCTGGCCCTCTCTGAGACTGAGAGCCGTATCAACTTTGTCTTTTTCTGTGTTTTATTCTGTCGTGTTGTGTTGATGTTTAATGCGGTTGAGGTGTACAATTCGATTTGTGTTTTAGGAAATTAAAAACTCACAAATCAACTGGTTTTGGCTTTTCAATAATGTCTTGGTGTTGAGGACTAGTGCATCTTAGAGGCTACGCTCAATATGAGTCAAAAACAATAAAAATGCTGTTCAAATCAGAGACTCGAAGACTTTTACTTACGTCATATTGGAATTGCTGACTTTTTTTTTGCAGTAAAGTATCTTAACTTTTACTCAAGTATGATTTTCAGCTACTCTTTACACCTGAAGTTTTTCTGCTCATCACAGTTATCTCTTGACTTAGTGAAGTCCATCTCATTAAACTTGAATCAGTCTGTCTTCTTTCATCAGCAAGGTGTTCCCTCTTCTTCTTCTTCTTCTGGCTGCTCCCATTAGGGGGCGCCACAGCGGATCATCCGTCTCCATACCCCCCTGTGCTCTACATCTGCCTCTTTCACCCCTACCACCTGCATGTCTTCCCTCACCACATCCATAAACCTCCTCCTTGTTCTTCCTCTTTTCCTCCTTCCTAGTGGTTCCATCCTCAGCATTCTCCTACTGATATACCCCATGTCCCTCCTCTGCACATGTCCAAACCATCTCAATCTCACCTCCCTCACCTTGTCTCCAAAACGTCCTACATGCGCTGTCCCTCTAATAAACTCATTTCTAATCCTGTCCATCGTCGTCACTCCCAACGAAAACCTCAACATCTTCAGCTCTGCTACCTCCAGCTCCACTTAACAATAATATATATAAAAGTAGAAAGTACAGATATTTGTGTCGAATATTTAATAAATAAAAGTTATCAAAAAATAGTGCAGTTCTGATACCAGAAAAATCCTCTTAAGTACAGTAACGAAGTATTTGTACTTCATGACTTCCCTCCTCTGACACAAACTATCCCATGTGGAACAAACAATCGGGTCACTGAGAAAAATAGGGGAATAATATGTGCATGATTGCATGCATTGTGCTGATGTCATATGATTAGATAACTGCAGAAATGTTCTAGTGTGCAGGTGTTCCTAATAAAGTGGCCACCGAGATTCATGTAATTATCAGTTTTACCTCTGCTTCACGAGAGATGATGAATTGCTACCGAGTATGATGATGTGTTGGGAGGTGAGGTGTGTGTGTGTGTGTGTGTGTGTGTGCACAGAGAGTAGGAGGATTTGTATCATAATTGTCTCTCTTAATGGCTGCATTATACTGTTTCACTAATCACATTTCATTTAGCTTTTCTCTCTGTGTGTGTGTGTGTGTGTGTGTGTGTGTGTGTGTGTGTGTGTGCGTGTGTGTGTGAGACTAGAGATTATGATTATCATTTAAGACTCCTTTCACATCACACAATGCTCAAACTGCCTGTTCTGTACAAACCTGCACTAAAGTATGGGCCTGTATTTAACACCATGTGTTGTTACTGAAGATCACCGTGTGGAAACAAAATCGAATAAAATCTCAAATAAAATCACCAGGATTCATCAACCAGAGCTGTTTTTTTATTTTATGTTCTCTACAATACATGATGCTTTATTATTCATATCAAATGCATCATTAGTTTTGGACTCGTGACTTTGTGCTCCTTATCCGGATAACACGATTTTCAAAAATTTGAGCAGATTTGAGTTGCTTCCTGAAATAGAAACAAGATGTATAGCAATTATATGAAATGATTTATAGTCCTTCAGCTTCCCACTAAACCAACCATTTACTGCTTTTAAGCTCATTTACTTTCATAAGATATTTAACTTTTTGTTCCAGCAGTAGGCAGGGCTCATGTCAGGACCAGAAATCTGTAAGCAGAAGCTTGAAACTGATACATTGACACATTGTGTATATACAGTATATATATATATATATATATTTATTATTATTATTATTATTATAATTTTTTTCCCCAGTCTAATAAACATGTTTAAAAATCTGATTTTAATCTGATTTAAAAAAAAGTAAATAAATAAAAAAAAATATATATATATATATATAATTCATTTTTATTTTTTCCCCCAGTCTAATAAACATGTATAAAAATCTGATTTACATACGATTCATTTATCGTTTTCCACAATGTGTGGAGTTTTTTGAGTTATGAGTTATTTATATATCTCTTCTATATTTTGATTTAATTAAATTTTTCTAAAATTGTAGAAGTAGCCGAAAGTATGTATTTTTTCCTGTATATTCTACACAACATCCATTATGAAATATTGAATCATTAGCCGTAACAGTAAGAGTCTAATTTAGGTCAGTATACAATGAAGTTAAAGATGAGGCTGTTACGAAGAAGGAATTTGTGCATGTACACTGATAATTGATCATTGTACATGACATTTTCACATATTTATTAGTATGGACCCGACTTTCAACTTCGCCAACAGCATCTTTAACGTTTGTAACCTTACACTCTATTAAACAGTGTATTAGATGATTATTGGTCAGTTTGTTTTGTAAACAGATAAATATAGTTTGACTTGATGAAATATTTTAGAAGTAGGTTTCTGTTTCTGCAGATTCTATATAACATCCATATTATTCTATATAACATTCTATATAACATCCATATTATATATATATATATATATATATATATATATATATATATATATATATATATATATATATATATATATATATATATAATATACAATAGATGAAGCTATTGGCTGTCACTATGTATCACTATGTATTATGTAAAGGCAAACTTGACATATTTATTTGTCTGGAAAAATCTATATAAATCTATATAAACATCCACAATGAAATTTAAGTATAAAACTAATAGATGATGGTAACATACATTTGTGCATGTACACATTTTCACATATTTATTACTATGGAAACCTTTAAACTTTACCAACTGCATCTCAAATGCTGGAAAATGTATACCCAATTAATCAGTGCGTTGTTATTTTTTCACTTGAGAAAATATTCTCATATTTATATTCATAATCATGAATATCCTGTACAACATCCACTAGGAATATTTCATCATTTGCCGTAACAGTAACAACCCATTTTAGGTCAGTATATGATCAAATGTTTGTAAATATAAAGAGGTGACTGATATGATGATTTACTTAGTAATGGTAAATTTATATAAAGATGTTTTGTTTTTAATGAAATTAAAATAAATCTAGATAAAGAACTAAAGGCATGTTGAGGGTTTGATACAGATGTGGTACTAATGATTTATTTGGGCTACTAAAACCTTAAAGAAATAAACCAGTTTATACATTTATTAATGAAATACAGTAGATAAAGGAACACGTTGAGACCTTAAAATAAAAAAAAGCCCATAATAAAAACATTTTTCCTCCTAATGATGAAATAGAAAACATCTGGAATTGTTGATGGTGATGATGATGATGTGGTTGATGATGAGGGTGGTGGTGATGATGGTGATGATGAAATGACAGCCTCGAGGACTCGCCTAGGGATGCATCGAGCAAGAAATCCGATCAGCCTCAAGAGCCATCTCGGACACGAGTTGGCCTGTCCGGCAGGAGCGCATGCGCAATGCGCGCCCCGCTGCTTTCCTTTTCCAGCAGCCGCTCGGAAGAGCCGGAATTCCAACATGGCAGTGTCGGTGGTGGTGGTGGTGGTGGTCAGTCTCACCCGCAATAACTTGGAGCGGCTCCAGAACACCAGCGTCTGAGACTGGGACTGGTCGGAGCGGAAGTCCTGCGCGCTTCCCGACGAGCACCGACGGTCGCCAAAAAATAGAAAAAAAACAAAAAAGAAAAGGAAAAAAGAAAAGCGCGTAACGGCGTGACCGCATATGAACAGGTAAGAGTTTAGTGTTTCAGATGATACATCTGGAGCTTATTGTGTCCGTTTCGTGTGTGTGAGTGTGTGTGTGTGTGTGTGTGTGTGTGTGTCGGAGGGAGAAAGGGGCCATGACAGCGCACGGACAGCGGCGCCGCGCGCGGACAAGAGCGGACACTGGAGATCCGATCCGCCATGAGATCCGACACACACACACACACACACACAAAGGCGGTTCCGTTTATCTAATCGCTAATGTTCGGGAGTTCGTCAAACAAAGTCGGATTTCTTTTCTTTTTTTCTCTAATGTTCATTTGAATAGTCTGGTGTCCTGTTCTGCGGCCAACACACACCACCGACCGACACAGGAAACCACAATCGAGCCTGAAATATAATTAAATAAATATAAATTAAAATATAATCATCAGCTCCTTATCTAAATGATCAGTGTGTGACCTCCAGAAAACATTTTCTCACCAGGATCTGATGGTTTTACTGGAGAAACGCAGCATTTCACCATGTCGGGTTTGTTTATTACCTCTTTAGAAATAAAGGTGCCTTTTGTGTCTTCAGCATCTATCTATCTATCTATCTATCTATCTATCTATCTATCTATCTATCTATCTATCTATCTATCTGATCACCTTATGCAACAATTTAAGATACACAATTACACCTTAATAACCACAGATTTATACAAGGAACCTATGGAAGCACCCCTGAAGATCATCTTGTGACCCAAAAAAAGTTCACGACTGATCCTGTGCTTGCGAACGGTTTTATCATTTCCACCTGGAAAGATTTTTACAGCAGATCATATAATAAAACTGTATCCTGGTTTCCTCGGGCATTAATTCACAAACAAACCGGCGAGATCGCGATCTTCAAGGTTGCTTATGGCAGCTTTAATGCATGGAGAGTGAGGGGAAGCAGCTCCAGGTTACAGTAACAGCTTTTCATTGTACATTTTAAGTATCACAAAGAAACCTATTGAAATGAGGGGAGAACAAAACGAGGGGATGAGTTTGGAGTGGGCAACTTTTTGGTTTTGTTATAAATAGGTTTGTGCAACAGGAGAACAAAAAAGCTACAAAAAATACTCCTCTCTCTCTCTCTCTCTCTCTCTGTGTCTCTCTCTCTCTCTCTCTCTCTCTCTCTCTCTCTCTCTCTCTCTCTCTCTCTCTCTCTCTCTCTCTCTCTCTCTCTCTCTCTCTCTCTCTCTCTCTCTCTCTCTCTCTCTCTCTCTCTCTCTCTCTCTCTCTCTCTCTCTCTCTCTCTCTCTCTCTCTCTCTCTCTCTCTCTCTCTCTCTCTCTCTCTCTCTCTCTCTCTCTCTCTCTCTCTCTCTCTTCTCTCTCTCTCTCTCTCTCTCTCTCTCTCTCTCTCTCTCTCTTCTCTCTCTCTCTCTCTCTCTTCCTCTCTCTCTCTTCCTCTCTCAGTCTCTCTCTCTCTCTCTCTCTCTCTCTCTCTCTCTCTCTCTCTCTCTCTCTCTCTCTTCCTCTCTCAGTTTTCTCTTCTCTCTCTCTCTCTCTTCCTCTCTCAGTCTCTCTCTCTCTCTCTCTCTCTTTTCCTCCCTCTTTCTCTCTCTCTCTCTCTCTCTCTCTCTCTCTCTCTCTCTCTCGTCCTCTCTCAGTCTCTCTCTCTCTCTCTCTCTCTTCCTCCTTTCCTCTCTCTCTCTCTCTCTCTCTCTCTCTCTCTTCCTCTCTCATTCTCTCTCTTCCTCTCTCCCGCTCTCTCCCCTTGTTTCATTTCACACAGAGGTTAATGAGTGCCCGTCTGTCCTGCTTTACTTTCTTCCCAACTTAAAAATGGTCTGATCTCTGATTTCCTGTCTCCCCTTTCTCTCTCTCTCTCTCTCTCTCTCTCTCTCTCTCCTTCCATCATCTCTTCTACCCTAGCGACATGATGAGCAGTGTATATGGTAGGTGTGTTTTTTCCTTTCTTATCTTGTCATTTCATATTTTTGTTCCTCTGTTTATCTATTTTTCTTTTTTCCTCCCACTGCCCACACGTTTCTACATTTCCACCCTCGAACGTTGTCAACAAAAAAAATGCTTCATTTCATGATTACGCTTCACTTCTGATCTTAATGCAGTGGAGTTAGTTTTGCATTGCAATTGAGCATGTGAGGTTCAAAGTTGTGTGTGTGTGTGTGTGTGTGTGTGTGTGTTTGTGTGTGTGTGAGTGTGTGTGTATGGCTTTATATGTACAAAACATTTATGCCATGAGAGAATCCCATCACGGACGCATGAGGACTTTACCTGCCGAGGTTTTTTTTTTCCCCCCCATGCACTCACTCACTTTCTCATGCTTGAGAGTTTTCTCTCTCTCTCTCTCTCTCTCTCTCTCTCTCTCTCTCTCTCTCCCGTCCAATCTCCGTTCTCTTGTTCTCCGGAATATTTTATTCATAGCCGCTGTTTGTGTGGCAGATTGATTTTCGGTGCTATGATAGCATTTTTTCTGGAGGGAGGAAGAGAGTTGATGATGGGAGGTTACCGAACACAATCATGTCGCGCAATATCCCCGTGCGTTCGCACCAGGCATAATAAAAAAAAACAAAAAAAAGGAGCTCGAGGACGGCATTGTGGAGCTCACAGTTGTCTCGCGCTGGAGACACGCACTTTGTAATTTGGACCGAGATGATAACATGCGATTCTCCAATATTTCAATCTCTCTCTTTTTCATGTTCTTCTCCAAAACTTGAATACATTTCACAGTACCCGGTATGAATGAATGCCGAGCTGTCAGGGATTTGCGATTTGATATTTCACTTTATATCGTACACCAGAATTGATCTGTGTTTTATAAATGCTGCTTTAAAATTTGTAGCCTTCAAACCCTAGGATTTGTGAGTTACGCTGATTTTCTTCGCATTCACTCGTGCTGATTGATGCCAGTCTACCTTAAATAACGGAGCACCAGCTTCAGGACACGTTTAACATTTTAGCCACGCCCACAACGTCCATAAAAGGCGACAGTTGAAAAAGACTAAATGACAACTACATGGCTCAAGAGTGCAATGCAGTAATGCAGCTCAGCCACTGCAGCGCATCAGTGCACCATAGACACTCGCTATCATTTCTTGTGTGTATGGGGTGCCATTACTTTCGTCTTAATTTGTCAAAAATCTCAAAAATCATAAATATTTGTTTGACAAAAAATGTCTGGGGTGAAGTTAAACCTTGATGGTGTAATCTGTAACTCATCGCCAGATTTGTATCACTCTTTTCATTATTACTTCACAATATTTATGTTTATTATGTAATATATATGCAGGAGTGCAGGTATCTATTTATTGAGCTATAGACAGACAGACAGACAGACAGACAGATAGATAGATAGATAGATAGAGACAGACAGACAGACAGACAGACTGACTGACTGACTGACTGACTGACTGACTGACTGACTGACTGACTGACTGACAGACAGACAGACAGATAGATAGATAGATAGACACAGACAGACAGAGAGACAGACAGACAGACTGATAGATAGATAGACAGACAGACAGACAGACAGACAGACAGACAGACAGATAGATAGATAGATAGACACAGACAGACAGAGAGACAGACAGACTGATAGATAGATAGACAGACAGACAGACAGACAGACAGACAGACAGATAGATAGATAGATAGATAGATAGATAGATAGATAGATAGATAGACACATACAGACAGATATCGCAATGTTGCGATGATGTTTGACTTATATACTGTCTAAGTTATACTGTGAGCCTTTCTATCCTTTCTTTCTCTGCTTTCTTTTGCAATGTCCTCTTCTTCCTCTCCTCGCCTTTTTTTAAAGAGTCAGAAATGTGAGCACTTGCGTTAAAATTAAGGGGGGGAAAATAGAAAGGAAAAAAGTGCAAGGTGCAAATGTGCGAGAAGAACAAAAAAAAAAGGTCCACACATTTGTAAATGAAAAGTTGAGAATATGTAAATCAGGTTTGCACAAAATGATCCTCGACGTGTAAAAGAGAAAAAGTTCCCGGAGTGTGACAGGAGAAGTTCATACGCTTGCTCGTGCTTTGTGAGAACTCTTTTTTTTTTTTTTGCATCAAAATCTAGTAACCGACCGAGCGCGAGTCCGATCGGTTTATTCTGTCTAGCCGGAAACGAGCATCCGGCTAGCTGTCTGAGCACGGCTTTTAATTATACAACGATTCACGCGCACCGAGAACGTGTGTGAAAATTCGTTTTACATGGCTCCAAACCTTTTTGACTCCTTTTCAAATCTTTCTCTCGTTTTTTTTCCCTTCTCCATCTCTCATTCCTCTGAGTGTGTGTGTGTGTGTGTGTGTGTGTGTGTGTGTGTGTGATATATGCAGAGCAGATTGCTTTGCTCGGTCGTGTTTAGCTGTGAGCGTGGGGTTGGAGTCTCGCAGATGGTGTTGCGGGCAAATTGCAAATCCTTCCAGCACTGGTTCATTATGGCAGCGAGACAGCAGAAAAACCTCGACATTTACACGGACTCTGGGAAAAGCGAAATGAAAAGATTGGCGTGGGATATGTTTGGGCATGATGATCGGTTATACAATGTGTAACGAAAAAAAACAAAAAAAACATGCGATCCGACTCGACCAGAAACGCCATTGACGCCACTTCCCGAAGTGTTTTATTCCGTTTGTACCACAGTGGAGCTGCGATGACGTACATCACAGCAGCTACAAACAATCCTCTCGTTCTTTCTTTTTCAAGACGAAAAAGCAGTACTGCCATGTTTCTTTGCCATTTTTTTTTTCAAAGCACTAAAACTGAAGACTCCTTCCATTATTGCAAAATGAGCATCACCTTTCGGAAAAAACTCACCCCCTTAATGCGTATAAACGTTTTTATTTCTTTCTTTCCAATCAGTTTTTTCAAACTTGCGCCTGCAGTCATCTATGTGTGCATCTCCATAACTAAGGCGGATGCATACTGTAGGTAAAGTTACGATGCATTAAAGATACATAATAAAGCAGCTACCGATGCGATGCGATATACGATTCGCACCTACTACGAATTTAATTCGATTCAACACAATGCGATTAACTGGAAATAATATGATGCTCTGCAGTTCAACATGTTACAGAGCGTTCGCTTTTATTTCTTTGGTTCAGACAGACGGCAAATCATCAACTTGCTTAAGTTCCTTGTGAGTTCTAACACATGGCCCCTTTCACAAACAAAAAATAAAACGGAATCTTCTTCTTCTTTCGGCTGCTTCCATTAGGGGGCGCCACAGCGGATCATATGTCTCCATACCCCCCTGTCCTCTACATCTGCCTCTTTCAACCCAACTACCTGCATGTCTTCCCTCAGCACATCCATAAACCTCCTCCTTGGTCTTAGTCTCTGGTGGCTCCATCCTCAGCATTCTCCTACTGATATACCCCATGTCCCTCCTCTGCACATGTCCAAACCATCTCAATCGGGCTTTTCTTACTTTGTCCCCAAAACGTCCTACATGCGCTGTCCCTCTAATAAACTCATTTCTAAAAAAAAATAAAAATAGAATAGTATATAAAAAAAGATGAAATAAACCCAGACGTTTTTTTCCTGTTGTGTCTGCAGGAAGTTACAGCTCTACCTCTGCCATGTTAATCTGTATTCTATGTGACTCTCAGGACAAGCCTCGTTCTCCACTCTTGTAGTAAATATTAGCATTCTCAGTTAAACGGGGTATAAATTGTGATACTGAACACACGTGTGTGTATTCGTGTGTATTAGAAACGATTTTAGATGTTCGCCCTGATGATCAGGTTTAAAATACTTTTTGTTAAAAAAGTCCTGGGTGCATTTCCATCTGCATTCCCACGGGAAACCCTGTCCGGATATAATCCTGATGCTCAAAATGCATGAGGTGTCCAGGTGTAAATGGAGTCTTATACATGTGTAAATGTATCTGTTTCTTCAGGCCACGTCTGACAGCTTAAAAAAAACGCACCACTCATGGGCCACTGAATGCCTTTCAGAAAAAAAAAGCGTCGCGAAATTTTCTTTTTAACACAAGAAGCAAAACATGCGAGTGTTTGTCATGCGTTATGTTTTAATTTGAAGCGAATAGACGTGTGAATGTGGATCAAATCAGGACCACGATACCAGACGTGTTTTGATCGGATTTGAAATCTGTTTTGAACGCAGGAATACAGTGTGACATGCTGATACAAATACATTTACGAGGGAAAAAACAGCTTCACAGGGCGTCTGATTGAGGATACAGGCGTTCATCTTGACGAGGATCCCCATGCTGTAGGAACGCCGTTCATGTGATCGCGTTCTCGTCCGTTGACAATCTCTCTCGCTTGTGAAGACGATGACCGCGCTGGATTGCAATGATTAGTTCTAAAGCTACACAAACATTCATGAAAAACTCTTTTAATCAACACCACGGAAAGGCCACAGAAAGCGGTCAGTTTAACCGATCTTGGAGCTCTGTTTTTGCTTCTGAGCTCATTTTTCAGTCCCACGTCCACACTTTGTTTTTTTTTTATACATTTCATTTTATTTATAGGAGAATTTTTATATACTTTTTCTAAAATATAGATATAGATATAGCCACATTTTAGAATATTTTAATTGCAAAAGTATGAAAACTGTGCTTTTAAAAGATTTTTAACTAGACTTGATTTTTTTTTTTTTGAAGTTTTAACTAAACAAAAAATCAGATCTTGTCATTAAATTTTTGTTCACAATATTCTAAAAATGTGTAGCCAGTATCATAAATCCAACTAAAACATGAAAAAAGTGGATCATCACACCCTTAATTCTTAGTAACTGCCACAAAAAGCGATAGCATGAAATTTTACCTTCACTACAAACTACAAACCCGAACCTGTTCCAGCATGACAATGATCCTGCGCACAAAGCCAGCGAGAAGATCTGCTTTACATGGTTTGGAGTGAAAGATCTTCTGCTGTAAACCTCAAACCCTGTTGAACACCTGGGATGAATTGTGGAATGAGAATGTTCAAAAAGAAGCACATGCCCATCTTATGGTTAGGTGTCCACACACTTTTGTCCCGTGTAAACCTTAGATAAGATCACTCATGAAGCACATACATTTTGGTGTATAACGATACCTTGTATTTTCTAGACACATGGTGTGTGTGTGTGTGTGTGTGTGTGTGTGTGTGTATACATTGTGGGCAGCTATGAATGATAAGTGGTCACTTTTATGAAATCCTTCGATGATGGAGAGAAGAACAGAATCGGTTTAGTGATTCAGGACACGCCATGTGTCCCGTGTCATTTTCTCCCTCACGCCCTCACTCCATCCCTCCATCTCTCAAAATCTCTTTTTCCTCCACCTCCTCCTCCTCCTCCTCCCATCTCTTTGTGCATTTTCAGCTATTCGTTTTTCCTATCGTTCCTTCTCTTTTCTCCACCTCTCTTCCTCTGTTAGAATCATGAGACACTTTTTTCCTCTCCTCTCAGCCTATTCGCTGAAATATACACCTATATTTATCACCGTATGCATAATTCAGGGAACATTGGAGAGTTTTTCCGACATTCTCTATGGACTTCCTGTGTGTAATGGAAGTGACCAAAAGAACCGCTCAACTCTGGACTGCATATTTTTGGGTCATAAACAATATATATATTTATATGATGTCCAGAAAGTCTGTACAATATCCGATTTTCTGTACTTGAGTTTGTAATTTATACAGTCGTATGCATGTAGATCTTTTGCACGTCGATAGAACAAATAGAGGAAAACAGGAAATTTGACTTTATACGGACAGGAGACTGATTTTTAAATCAACCTCATAAATGTGATTTAGATGCATACATTTGTGTTTCTTTTGTATCCTTTAAACAGCTAATTGCTCTGTTCTTTTCTGTTTATTTGGATTTGTCTTGATTTCGTTTTATTACAAGAAAATAATTTTAAAGGTAAATTTTTTTCAAATAAAAAAACTAAAGGCGTACAAACTTCTGCACATTGAACAACCTGCCTCTCACGTGTAAATTCTTAAAGACAATGTTTTCTTATAATACAGAAAATGAATATATGTAAATGAGAAATGAATGTTTAAAGCAGTTCTGTGAAAAATGAAAAGATGCCAAATCAGAATATCAATATGCATAATATGCAAAAAAAACAAGAGAGAAATTTGCATATTTGAACATGATTGGCTTTTATATTTTATGACGCCACACCACACGACTGTGACATCACTCATGCCATGTCCACACTAATATGTTTTTGTTTGCAAACGCATATTTTTCTCTCCGTTTTTGGCCTCCTGTTCCCACTCCGACGGAGGCTACGTGTTAAAAAATGGGCTTTTTGAAAACCCATTTCGATGTGGATACGTTTGAAAACGGTGTTGATCTGGATTAGTTTACACGTAGCCTCATTCTCAGGATTATGGTTTCCTTTAAAGAAATGCAGCGTAACTGACGTAGCAATGTGTGGAATTAAATACATTTGTCATAAAAGGATAAGAAAATCACATCTAATATTAAACCTGGGTGACATTTCATGTACCATTGCAGCAGAAGTTTACCGTTTTCTTTTACGTGCTTTTGCTTACTGAATATATCTATAACCAAAGCCGTAATGTGAGGGAGTGTTTATTCGAATTTCTTCCGCCCGTCACTTCCACATAAATAAAATCCGAGCGAATATCAGCCAAACCATGTCCATGTGATTCGTGATTTAGATTCTGCACACTTTTATACAAATACCTATTCAGGCTATAATATTATACCCCCCCCTCCATTCTTTTTAATCCCCCGTCTCTGGAATATATGAGCACACGACTGCCAGTCCTGATTGAGACGTTTAACATGCTAACGACCTATTAAAGGCGCGTGTCCCCGGCAGGCTACAGTCGTCCAATCCTCACGCCCCCCGCCGTGTTCTCCCCTTTGTGCCCGTAAATTAACATGCCACTCTTCTAATTAAGCAAGCGAAATGGCGCTCAGAGCCCAATTGGTCATCGGCATGCGAGGCGCTCGTCTCTCGATTAAAGAGCCCAGAAAGTGATTTAAGCCCCGACTGCGTATTTCAGACAGATTCTGAATAATGTGTCTTCTGGAGAAGGAGGGGTGACATGGAGAAGGTGGGGGGGTGGAGGGGGGGACATGAAGACATCCAGAGGAAAAGAGTGGGCTTTTTTTTTCTTACCTTGAGTTTATTAGTAAATGCGTTTGCGCGGAATTGTTTTTTCTCAGATTAAATTCGATTGAAGCGTATTTAGAGCTGCAATATAAAATTACGCACTGCGTTTCGGGAAACGTCGCGCGGCCGAACGAAATGAGACGCGGAAATGGAAACTATTCCGAAGCAAATCGTGTTTACACGTGTTATTGAAGGTTTTTTTTTATCCTGTAATCTACCACATACAGAACCTAAACCGCATTTCTCGATCATGTTTGTACATTTCGCCGCTTTAAAAATGCCCATCAGATTCAAGTTGACAGTGTTTATTTACTTTCTAGTGTGAATTTTAATATCTTTCTCATTTTCTCCCCAATTCGATCACTTGCAAATTCCCAGCCACCAGCCAGAACTTTCCCATCATCTCTACAAACCAGGCAATGCAAAACTTGACCTGCTCGCACATCACAAGGTTGTGGATCACACTCAGAGAAAAGCGCAAACATGACCTTATGGACTTACCAGGGTTTACCAGGGAAGAGGTTCTATGCCCCACCCACCCAGACAGCATGGGCAGTTTTGTCTCTTATCTCCGCAACCACAGATTTATATTTACATCATTGTGCAGATGCCTTTATCCTGAGAGAATTACAGTTTATACATTTATACAACTGAGTAGCTAAGGGGTTAAGAGCCTTGTTTAAGGGCCCAACAAGGGCAGTGGGATTTGAGGTCACAACCTTCCGATAAATCTTAATAATAACCTTTAGAAATAACCAATAAATCTCTAACATTTGCTGACTGACCTTCCACTCCACAATATCCTAAAAATGAAAAGAATGATGTTTTAGCTCTGTCATTTTACCCTCAGAACAAAATAAAAAAACAAGGAAATAATAGACTATGTGGACAAAATATTGGTACCCCTGACTTGTCCACCCTTATGTGCTTCTTTCCTAATGGGAGAATCTGAAAGAAGAAGAAGAAGAAGATGTTCTTCTTTCCTAAATTGTTACCAAACTTTGGAGGCACACAATTGTATTGAAAGTCTTTGGATGCTGTAGAAGAAAATTGTTTCCCCTTCCTTTGAACTTTGGAGACCCAAACCTGTTACAGCATGACAATACCCTGTGCCGGCTCAAAGCCAGCTCCATGAAGATCTGCTTTCCATGGGTTGGATTTAGTGGAAGATCTCCTGCTATAGAGCTCCAATCCTATTGAACACCTTTGGAATAAATTGGAACACTGACTACATCCCAGGCCTCCTCACCTTCTCACCTACATCAGCACCTGACTTTCACTCTTGTGGCTGAAAGAATCTTCACAAAATCTAGTAAAGCATCTGTCCAGATAAGTGGAGGTTATTAGAACAACAAATTGTGATTGAATTGAAATGGGATGATCAGAAAACACCAATCATGGTCAGTTGTCCAAAAATCTTTTTTCTAACATCTCGAAATTTAGTGTACTATGTAGATTTTTTTAGTGTCAGAGATGTTCCTTTAAAATCACAAGTAACAAAAATGCCCAAATTGTTTATTAATATTAAAATATTGTTTTAAATGGTTTTGAATTTAATATAAAAAAAATGTCATTAATTGTAAACATTAATGTTTTAATAGTTTTTCTATAATATAATATATACACATTACATTCCAATAGTAACTCTCTAATAACAACAACACACATTTGCATACTGAAAAATGATTGGCTGATATATTTTATGACACAATAACTCTTTCATCTAAAGTCTGGAATATATTTTGGGATTGAAAATCCACCGGTTTGCGTATTCGATGATATTTATTCAGTGTTTTCCTTCGACTTGTGTTGAGGTGGACCATTTAGTCTACAAGTCCTCGTGTAAACGTGCTACAGAAATTCTATGCGATTTTATTTAAATCCATGATTCGCCTTCAGACCAATCGGAATCGGGAATCCAACAGCACTGTGGTGTTGGGAAAACATGGCACTAAATCAACGATTTCACATAAAGAAAAACCTGTGGTAAAAATGTATGACGTTCGGAGCTCAGGTGGTTATTCTGACACAGGAACGTATCATCACCTAGCGATAGCAAGTGTTTCTGAGTTTTCCATCACGTGCAACGTGACACTTGCTCTCTACTCCGTAACGTTCCCTTTTTTCTCTTTCTCTCACGGAGAGAGGGCACTGACTCCCTCAATGGCTCATTCATATTAAAGCAGAATTAAAGGGTTGGCCACTCGGCAGTTCTGACAAAACCCTTTACAACAGGGAGACTGTTCACGCCAGCTTTTATTCTCACACACACACACACACACACAATGCGATCCACTGAATGCATATGTAGGCTTGTAAAAGTTCTCGCTCAAAAGCACTTTTGTCGTGTTGTGGGTGCTCGGATGGAGCGATACCGAACTGAGCTGCTCAGATTTCTGTGTATTGTTCCGATGACACTTTATCAGCAAAAGACTCTAGAAAGATTATTAGCTACTATTCGATGTGTGATATGTAATACACCATGTAATAAACCACGTTATACCAGAAACAGCCATTCAAGTTTTTAACCATTCATTTCTGGTCTAAAATTTAAATTTAGTATCACGTTGAAATCATATTTTACATTATCATTTCGGTTCCGCTACAGCACTTTCCAGTACCGTTGACCCGGAAATGGCGAGGAATCAGACCCAAGTAAATGAATCGACATCAATATGCTTTGATATTTTGCTCGGTAAATGTTTTCAGTGTAATCTTGTTGCCTGAAGAATCATAGGAACGTTTTTCCTCCCGGGCGCACACTCTGCGCTTTTTATAGTCCTTTTGCGATTGTTGCTCATCACAGACTGTACGAACATGATCCCCATGTCCCACTGTAGGGCCTCAGTTTGTCATAATGTCAGAAAACGTCTTGAAGTTTTACCACATCGATCCATGACTCGTTCAGACATGCGTTCTCTCCGTAATGGTAGCTAGCAGCAAACGAAAACACTCTGTAGCATTAATTTAGTTCATCCATGATCATGAAAACGTCAAACACTCATTTTCCCTCCATAAGTTTGCTGTGGTGTCCACCTGAATCGTTTTTACAATTTTCCTAACTTGATTCGAAGTTGCCACACTAATTGCTTTATTCTGTCGGTTAACATGTCAAACTAGCGATCGAAAACTACAGATTTTAGCCCAAGATTATAGAAATGAATTAAATTGAAAAAAAAACAATTATTTCTATAGAATTATTAGTGGATGCGCTATACTCCTATATATACTCGTATTGTATAGCAAGTGGCCAATAATGAATAATCAGTAATTGATATGTGTAGTGATTTCTCCTCGTTAAACTGATGAATATGTAAATATGACGAATAACAACACTATGGAGAACGAGGCGTGTCCTGAGAGTTAATTAGAATACAGATTAACATGGCAGAGGTAGAGCTGTAACTTCCTGCAGACACAACAGGAAAAGAAAGTCTGGTATCATTTAATGGTATTTGTTCTTGTCTTTTTTGCACTACAAAGACGTGTTTGTGAAAGCGAGGTAACAGAAGTTTCCTGCAGCTTCTGGAATCCTGGGTGAATTGTTTCACTTTAGTCAGGTGTGCAGGAAGTGGCATATTCGAGAGAGGAAGTCTTTTTTGGAGTAAAGCTGATATGTTCTTGAAATGACAATGGCTAAGTAAAATTATTAGCCTTTTTTAAAGAAACGAAAAAAACCAACACATTTGTTCTGTAACAGTTGAATGAATTTGTTTGTATACGGAAGTAACAACGAATTTTGAAGAACGAATTTCAGGCAGCGAGAAGATAATTTTTCAAATTGTATTATCTTTAATGCTATTAAGATTGAATGTAGAAAATCGTGGGAGATTTTTTTAGCTTGAATGCTGTTTTAGTGTTTGGGGTTTTTTTTTTTTTTGGTTACTGATCTGAGCCAAGATTCCAGTTTTGGTACAAGACCACCTCACGTTTTTTTTTTTTTATTATTATTTATGCACTTGTAAGGAAAAAAAAGAAAGAAAAAAAGGATATAAATATATATTTAGTTAGGATAATCGAGAAGATAAGTAATACAGATGTGACCCTTGGAAAGGAGAGCTCGTCCTTCTTGTGTGCATTTCCACTGTTCGAGAAGATTAAGTATTGTTTGATGTCTTTGTGCTGTGTGTGTGTGTGTGTGTGTGTGTGTGTGTGTGTGTGTGTGTGTGTGTGTGTGTAATGTGTTCAGATCCTCCTGTTAAAGGCTTTATCTGATTTACCGTTGCGCCGCCAGCGACAGTAATGGGTGTTTAATTACTCAATAAAAGCATTTTATAGATTCAGCAGGCTGTGTGTGTGTGTGTGTGTGTGTGTGTGTGTGTGTGTGTGTGTGTGTGTGTGTAGTATTGATTTTGCTGGTATAGGAACCAGAGATTTTTACAGGAAGAGAATCTGCTCGTCTGTTGATGTGAGGCCGGTCTCTCTCTCTCTCTCTCTCTCTCTCTCTCTCTCTCTCTCTCTCTCTCTCTTATTTTTTTTTCTACTCACTCACTCACTCACACACACACACACACACACACACACACACACTAAATGCTTATGATATTATGTGCCCCTGAGCTGAGTAAAACAAACTGAATCGTGTGAGTTAAAAGAATAACAAGCTCGAAAAATAACTTTCAGTTCCTTCGCTCTTAAAATGGATAATAAAATGTGTTCCTCTAAAGGAGCTGGAGCGTTGTTTCAGGAAATGGGGGTGGTGTGTGTGTGTGTGTGTGTGTGTGTGTGTGTGTGTGTGTGTGTGTGTGTGAGAGAGAGAGAGAGATGAGCCTTCCCCAGAGGACAGGAGGTTAGGGGCTATATTGGAACAACTGAAAGGCATTCTCTCATGCACCCACACACACACATATATACACACACACATACACACACACACCCTAGGTCAGCAGGTTTGGAGATAATGGGATTGTCACGGCTGTTGTGTAGAACAGAAAGTTCGAGATTGAGAACTTCGGCTCGGCAGCGAATTTCAGCAACAAGCAGAAAATTCCACGAATGACTGCTTAAAGGGACAGTACAGGGGGCAAAAACTTATGTACACACTTCCTCTCGCTGGCTCGCGTTTCGACAAACTGACATTAGACATTAGCTAATTAAAAAAGTGTTCTGGAAATATTCTGATGGTAGTATTTTTTCGACAAGGGTTTTAATCAGGATAAGGCTAATACAAGGCTAACACTCACGCTCCTATGGCAAGTTCTCTAAAAATACTCCCTATGATAACATTAGACCTAGCTTATCTAAAGTGAACGCTCTAATAATAAAGTGAATCGACATTAATATAAGGATAGACAGCTAGCACAGATTAATACAAGGCTAACGACTTTAAATATAAAGCTAGCACTCACTAATATCAGGCTTACCTTAGGTCAAGGCAATTCCGACTCAGTATTCCAGAATGCATTGTGGCCTACAAACATGGCCCCCCATGACTAGACTTCTTAACACAAATGAATTTTGTCACAGCCACCTGATTCATGAATCAGGCTTGCTTCCTATTATCGATCACCTGACCCATGTCATCAATCACCTATCATCTGTTGTCGATCACCTGTCATCTGTCACGTATTGTCTATCGACTGTTGTCGATCAGCTGGCATTAATAACCCATCATCTCTCATCAGTCACCTGTTGCCACTCAGTTGTCATTAGTCGACTTGTCATTAATCACTTGTTATCAATCACATCATCATTCACCTGTAATAAGTCACCTGCCATTAATCCCGTCACTTGTAATAACTCACTTGTTATCAATCACCTGCTGTCTGTCACGTGTCATAAATCACCTGCCATTAATCATCTGTCTTCAATCACTTGTTATAAATCACCTGCCATTGATCACGTGATAAATATATCACCTGCCATTATTTTCTTGTCATCTGTCATTGATCACTTGTCTTCAATTACTTGCTGTTAATCACCTGTCATGAAGCACTTGTCATTAATCACCTGCCATCAGTCACTTTTCATCTGTCAAAAATCACCAGTCATTAATCACTTGTTGTAAATATACATTTAGTGCCATATAGAAAATTTAGTGTGTCGTTAGCTGAGTTTATGTTTATTCAGTGTTTTGACATTTGGATTTTGGTTTCCTGCTGACGTCTTCACCTCACAGCTTTTATCTGTCCGACAATTTTTCAGAACCGAGCTAATATAAGGCTAGCTCTGAATAAAAAAAAAAGCTGGATCTTGCTAATAGAGGGGTACCTCTGACTTAAATAAAGATGTAGCTTGATAATATCAGGCTAGCTCTGACTAAAATAAAACTAAGCCATGCTAATATAGGGCTAGCTCTCTCTAATACATGGCTAATCCACACTAATAAAAGGCTGTCTCCCACTCATATCAAGCTAAATCTAGTTTATGTCAAGCTGAGCCTCGCTAATACACGGCTAGTCTGCGGTGATACAGGGCTAACAGTTGCTAGTAAATGTATAAGGCTGATTTGCATTTAGGCTCAAAGCCACATAAATGATTTAACAGTCATTTTCAGTCATTATTTCAGGATATTGTTTGTGCTCCATACCTCGGAGTTATTTATTCTGAAAGTGAGACTTTATTTTAAAACTCTCATCTCTCTCTCTCTCTCTCTCTCTCTCTCTCTCTGTCTTTCTATCTCCCTGTCTGTCTCATTCTGTTTCTCATTCTCTCTCTCTCTCTCTCTCTCTCTCTCTCTCTCGCTCTCTCTGTATTTCTGTCTGTCTGTCTGTCTGTCTCATTCTGTTTCTCTCTCTCTCTCTCTCTCTCTCTCTCTCTCTCTCTCTCTCTGTCTTTCTATTTCCCTGTCTGTCTGTCTGTCTGTCTTGTTCTGTTTCTCATTTTCTCTGTCTCTCTTTCTATCTTTCTTTCTCTCTGTTTATCTCTCTGTCTTTCTCTCTCTTCTGTCTATCAATCTCTCTATGTCTTTCATTTTGCCTGTCTCTCTCTCTCTCTCTCTCTCTCTCTCTCTCTCTCTCTCTCTCTCTCTCTCACTCTGTGTCTGTCTGTGTATGTTTGTCTGTCTCTCTCCTTCTGTTTCGATTTCTCTTTCTCTCCCACTTTCTCTCTGCCTGACTGTTTTTTATCTATCTATCTATCTATCTATCTATCTATCTATCTATCTATCTATCTATCTATCTATCTATCTATCTATCTATCTATCTATCGTTCTATCGTTCTATCGTTCTCTCTCGCTCTCTCTTGTGTGGACGTGATGTTTCTCACACTCTACGTCTCCACTGCTGCCCTTCACTTTCTTTCATGCCTCATTTACAGGTTTTGCAGAATTAATTACTGTTATCTTCTCGTTTTTTTTTTTTTTTTAGCATGGACGAAAAAAAAAAGTGTTTTCATCAAACTACTGAAGAGTCCTGTCTTTTTCTCTCTTTCTTTTCACATTTATAACTTTTGAATATGATCTCAGCGTGTGAGTGTGAATACACATCTGACCACTAGTGTCTCATTTAGAACAGAGTTCCTTTGGGAGTGTAACGTGACCTCGGGTTGTGTGTGCGCGCGAGCGTGTGTGTGTGTGTGTGTGTATCGATCAGAGGGATTAGTGGCTTGATAGAAGCGAATGTAATTAGTCAGGCTTATTTTTGATTGCAGTAGATAGCGGATGTAAATGCAGCTCCTTCCAATCGAGTCTGTTATTATCTGCTGTAAAAGTAATTTTACTGACAAAAAACAAGTGTTATGACCTCTAAATGAAGTAACAAACATGAAAAATGGAAACTGAGTTTTTCATTTTGTTTTAAAAACATATTTTAAGATTTATCTTAAAATCGTGTTTGAGGGCATTGGAGACACTTTAGACTCCTTCCAAAAATAATATGTATGTGCTTCTTTTTTCAACATCCCATTCCACATTAGTCCACATTTCATGTTCTAAGAACCTCCACTCTTCTGGGAAGATGTTCCACTAGATTTTGTGGAGATTTGTGGAGATTCATTCATTAATAAGGATGTTAGTAAAGTCAGGTACTGATGCAGTTTCAAATGCATAGAATTTCTGTAGTACGCTTGCACAAAGACTGTACACAAAGACTTATGCTTTGTTATTACCGTAATTTCCGGACTAAAAAGCGCACCCATATATCAACCGCACCCACTGAATTTGACAAAGATTCTACACTGAAACTAATGAACTTTACACAGACTTTAACGAAAGACAGTGTCTGTTACACGGTGTAACGGGTGAAATATGTTGTGGCTCCTTTAAGAGCAGAGCGGCATTTTGGGAATAGCCTGCATTTTTCCGCTATTACAGCATGTGTGCAAGACCGAGGATTATGTCCTTATTATTTTCTGATGCTCATTTCTAAGTTTTGTTGACTAACCCGTAACGCTGTTGCCAAGAAAAATAAAAAAGCACAAGTTTTGGAAACCTGTCTGTGCTTATATGATTTCTGTTGCATCTGGAGTTAGCGAGCTCTCCCTTCACCCAGACTCAACGCGTTACAACGGCTTGTATCTAAACAGTAGCCGACCAAGAAAGTCATTTTTCACTGTCTTCCTCCTTCCTTTCACAACTATTTCTCTCAGGAGTTTATCTTTTGGCATCGTCATGCGTTTAAAATAAAAAAATATCGAATTCAGAACCATTTGAATGAAGATGTTCCTTTAGGTTTTGTGGGACATTTATTCAGTAAAGTCTGCTAGTTTGAGTTTCAAATGGACCGGTATATCAGAACACCTTTCAAGAGAAAACACTGAATAAATTCTATATATTACGCACACCGGTTGATTTTCAAACTCAATGTATATCCCAGACTTTGGGCGAAAAAGTTATTGTGTCATAAATTATTACAGCCAATCATTTTTCAGTATGCAAATGTGCTTTGTTATTAGAATAAGTTGCAAAAAGAATGTTGTGTGTGAGACTTTGCTAAATAAAGAATTTCAACCATTAAATTTGACAAATGATTGGAAAATATTTTAATTAAATTCAAAACTATTCGAACCAATATCTTAAAAAAATAAACATATTTTGCATTTTTGCTTTAAACTTGTAATAATGAAGGGACATCTCTGGTTCCCAGCACTAAACATCTTGAATTACATTATATAGACAAATGTTTGTGGACACCTGACCAAGATCAGATTTAGTTCCCATTTGCTGTTCCTCCACTCTTCTGTGAAGATTTTCTGCAATATGTTGTGTCAATGTGTGTGAGATATATATCTATTCAAGTCAAGTATATTGAAGGGTGTTGAAGGTGAGATGAGGAGGCGTGGAGTGCAGTGTAAAAGTGTAAGTGTAAAAAATTCACTTCAAAAGTGTTCAGTAGGGTTGGAGATACATTAAAGAAGATCTTTCAACCCATGTAAAGCATATCTTCATGGAGCTGGCTTTGTGCACAGGGGCATTGTCATGCTGAAACAGGTGTAGGTCTTGTTAAGTTCAGCATCCAAAGACTTTCTATACAATTGTATGATAACAATTCGGGGAAAAATCACATATGGCTGGAAAAGTCAGGTGTCCTAATGTTTGTCCATATAGTGTACATGTGTTATAAGATCTTTCTCATCCTTGAGCTTATTTCTATAACAAACACGTGACGAATATTATTTGTTGTAATAATATATACATGTAAATGCATGTTGTATCTCTGCTGCTATTACTGTCCTGTCCATGGCGGGATGAAATGACAGCACAATGAATACTCGAGTGCTTTAATAATGAAAAGAAACTCTAGTAGAATGCGCACTACACAACAAACACATCTCATTTTCATCCTGAAATGCTGTGTGTGTGTCGGTAGAGGATGTGGGTAGGTCAGTCTCTGTTCTCCCGCCGGGTAGAACCTGGATGTGTCCGAAACCGCACAACCTACTCGGTATATAGGTCATCCGTCATCTCCGAACAGCCCAGTGCATTGTGGGGATTCTGTGTCTGCCGTGAAACAACATTTGGACACGATTTCTCTTCGTCGTATTTTTCCCCCGGACAAAATGGAGCACACTTCTCAAAATAGTGCAGTACACACAGGGTCTGGGTTTCTACAGAACTCGTAGCTCTGTGTGTACATGTGTGTTCGTGTGCGTGGCCTTTATGTGCCATGGTGTGGTCCAATAACGCTCCCATGACTGATATAATTGGTCGAAATGGCTTGATGAAAAAAAAGGAAATCTGTTCTGTGCACTCGATCTCTCCCTCTTTCCCTCGCCCCCATATGGTGAGTCGTATAAAAGCCCATTGTATTCACAATATAAAATCTTTTTATTCAATGTTAGGGTGTGTGTGTGTGTGTGTGTGTGTGTGTGTGTGTGTGTGTGTGTAAGCAGAAAATGGTTGAGACACATTATGTTCTGGGGACCGGGGGGACAGCTGTCATCGGCTACAGTTGCTAATGCAGAGAGCGACGTTATTGATTGTTCATTATTACAGTACGCTGAAATATGATGTTCCCTTCTGGTGTGTATTTGCATGTATGCGTGGGTGTGAGTGTGTGTGTGTTTGTGTAATAGGAGATTTCTTGATTACATTAAAGAGCTTTCATTTGATCCACTTGAGATGAAGCCTTCTGCCATATCTGTGTATCAGACTTCAGTGATATCATCCACTACACTGTTTTTCTTCCTCGCCGTGTGTGTGTGTGTGTGTGTGTGTGTGTGTGTGTGTGTGTTTGTGAGTTTCCTTTATCTATTAGTGATATTGGGTAAAAATTAATATTAACGTATTACTATTTTCAATAAAGTCAAGTCAAGTTTATTTCTATAGCTCTTTTCAAAACAGACATTGTCTCAAAGCAGCTTATAGTATTTACAATTTGTACATTTATTTATAAATTTGTAAAAAAATCTATATATTTTTTGTGTTGGATTTAAATTAAAAAAATTATTTTTACATAGTTTCTATGCTGCTTAAATGTAAAAACATAAACACTCGTGTGTGTTTTTCCTTTCTCTCTCATAGGCGTGACAATGCAGTGGGCCCCTGAGCAGCCGCAGTGGGCAGAGCAGCATTATGACATCACATCCACCACACGCTCACCAGCACGCAAGTTTGAACATTTCCGCGGTCAAAGGTTAACCAGTTTATCTTCGGCCGGCGCGTACCACCATTCCTGGGCCAACGATGACATCTCGGCGTTGACCGCCTCCAACCTGCTAAAAAGATATGCGGAACGTTACTCCACCATTTTGGACCTCCCCTGCGATAATGGACTTGTCGGATACCCAGACCCTAGCATTTCTGCCAGTGTGAATGGACCTAGCGTTGTCAACAGAGCGCCGCCTTTGCTTAGCGGGCGGAAACTCGAGGCAGAGCCTTGGCTTGAGAGCGTATACCCACCACTGGGTTGTGTCCCAGAACTGGTCCCTAAGGCACCATTGAGTGTCTCAGAAATGCCCACGAGTGTCGGTAGCCCTCCCGGTGTCGGAGCGGGTAGCTTGCCAGAGCCCAGTTTCTCCAGTAGTAACTGTGGTAGCCAAACAAGTGCACAAGAGTACAGCAGCACCCTCTATAGTGCCCCTTACTTGCACTCTGTGGGTTCCTATAATGGACCACTTCTCCACCCGGTTGCCTCCCATCCCAACTTAGTGCCAACTTACGGAGCTAACGCCTCACCCAGCCTTCCGACATATGGTTACCCAAGCACTGGATACCCCTATAGTCCTCCATCCCCTTCTGCTGCCTGTCTTTCAACCAGCATTGCACCAGCTACACCTTTACCAGCATCCAGCATTAGTGGCTACTCTTACCCAGCTCCCAGTCTGGCTCCATTACCCGCTAGCATTGCAGATAATGGTTCCCCAAGTTCGGACAGCCTCGGCAAACCCTATTACTCAGTCGGACCTGGTGACATAAGAGCATTTGAGGAGTTCAGTTTTGGTGGTACTTCTAATTCAGACAGTCCTTCAGCAAGCAGTCCGCTCTACAGGCCAGCAGGAGGAAACGAGGGACATAAGGGAAACGGATACGAGCAGGCGAGCGATGCCACAACTCTACTCTTTAAACCTACCAATCCCAGTGACTCTCTCCGTAACCTTGAGTCGCTCACTCAAGGAAGCGCTGCATCTGGACAGTGCTTTGCAGCGACTTCGTGCTCAACCACTTCGTCAAATCTGTACTCATCTGCCTCGTTGCACACACACCTCTGCCTTGACACACACACACCTTGCTGAACTTTCACCCTCTGAAGGAGCATTCAAAGGGATTTTTGTGTTGGTGTTTTGGCTCTGACGATGTGCACTGGCACCCCCTGGTGCTCTGGTGGGGGATATTACTTGAGCACAGCTATAGGAGGTTGTACAATCCATGGAAGTGTACTCCTTACACATACTTACACATGTTGGCTTAAAGTTCGTACTTGCGATGGGCTGTCCAGAGAGACTGCACTGAGTAAGACGTAGAACTGGGCTCTGTTTGGAGGTGCTGAATAAAGGACGTATAGGGGACCACTGGCTGGAGGCACGATGTGTGACACTAAATGCAGTACTTTAAGAAACTCTGAGCTCCTTATGAGGACAAAGACATGAACGGACAAACATAACAGTGTTGATTAGTAGGCATTTGGATTAGATCCTGAGGAACAAGATTTATGAATGTACCATGTAAGTGTGAGTGATGAATACGCAGTATACTGTAGTGTCAATGGAAGCTCAAAGGCAGGATTACCCATCATTAGGCTTGAAGCTTCTCCATGTCAGTTTTGTCAGACATTTTTTCCTTTCTTTAAATGCACAGTTTGGCAAGAAATCTGATGTGCCCAATTTCCCACTTACACCAAATGTATTCGGAAAGTCGACACCAATATAGTTCACCAGATCGACAAGGCTAAATTGTAAGCCTAGCTTTATAAGACATGGAGAACTTAGGTTTTATCATGCTATGTTACATATTACTAAAGCGCCTAAATGGAATTGGAATAACCAAAGAAAACAGCAAATCGGGGAAGTTTTTCTTTAACCTTTACTCTGTGTTTACGCTAGCAAGCGGCAATTTTCAGTGTATGTGCCCACAAAGCCACCAGAAAACAAATCAACCAACCTACAACAGTTGCACAAGACGGAAAAACGATTGTCACCAATTCTTACAAGGGCGAACACTTTGGAGTTACTAGTTCGGATTCATTTGAAACTTTGATTGATTTCAGATACACATAATGTTTTTATATTGAATGCTACACAGAATGGAAGAAGAACCAACACACTGGATTGCCGTTAATCATGCGTACCTGTGGCTTGTCACTAAAGGTCGACCGATTGAATGGCCGGCCGATTAAGATTTTTGGCTTTTATAAAATTAATATGCGAGCACATCAGCGAGTAGCTAAATACATGCCAGTAGGTGGCAGTAGTCTATATTCCGCGTCCAAGAATGTGAGTTTCTTTTTTGATAACTGTATTGTTAGAGAGTCTTTAGCTAGCTGTAGTTTAGGCAACATGTAGACTAGGGTACCAAACTTGATTACAAATGCACTGTTGGAGAGGCTTGTGTCGTTCCGTATCACTTCTTATTACTTAACTGTTCGATTTAATGAGATGAAGGAAGGAAAAATGAAAGTTGGACAAACATAGTGGACAAAAACAAAATCGGCATCATATATCAAACCATCAGCTGCCTTGATTTCTAATTATCGGCTTCGGGGAACAGAAAAACCCATATCGGTCGACCTTTAATTGTCATTGTTTTTTCATTCTCTATGTCCAGGTGTTAATTTTCAAAAGATAAATAGCAAATAGAAGTACTTTTGCACCTTTTTTGCCACTCTCACATCAAGCCGCCATGTTTTTGAGCTAGCTCTGGTTTGTATTTGCATAAGAAAATATAACTCTTAAATGGAAAAATACCAAATTCTGGTAAAGAAACAAAGGTCTAGTTTTCTTGATTTTGCATATATTTAGAATAGGGATTGTGGGTGAAGAAGTCTTCTAGTCTTGCAACATTTCCTCCATTTTACAACTGAAGAGGAAAAGAAGCAGATTGTCTGCATTTGATTTCCCACCGTGTCATCACTTCAACTAGTTTCAACTGCGATTTTCAGAATTCAAATTTTACAATCATTTCCGCCAGTGTTTAAGGACCCAAAATGTGTCCAGTGCCTCGGATCTTCACGTCAAGGGTTTGTCCACGGATTAATGAGATCAAATCCAGTGTGTTATTCCAGATGTGGTTGAACTTGCAGCATCTCCCAGATGTTAAGTTGAACTTAAAGCATACGTGATCATGCTCTGAACTTGTAGAGTTCCAGGACTACTCTGTGTGTGGGTGTGTATATGTGTGTGTATTTCATTAATCAGATTCACACTTGCCACAAAACACAAGATGTCTTCTAGCCATTCAAAGACCTACAATATTCCACAGATTGTGTATGTGTGTAAGAGCGAGTGTTTGTGTGTGTGTGTGTGTGTGTGTGTGTGTGTGTGAAATTGAGCAGGAGAGATCCTCAGGAAAGAATTTGTAAATTTGTACAGTTCCTCAGATGGTTGTGTTGAGGGTTTGTGCACTAGTGTTTTGTTAAGGCTTTGTGTATATCTTAAAAATAGTGCCACGTTTATGTCTCTCCAAGCAAGTAGTGCAAACGGAGCTGTTTCGCTGAATGTACAAAGACATTATACAAAGTTGCTACAAAAACCTATCGATGAGTGTGTTTTCTTTATTCATCTGATGTGTGTTCAAGTGTTTTTTACTAAGCAGAATTCATGAATAGAAACTTTTCTACATTCTATTTCATTGAACTAAGAAATACCACTGGTATTACTCAAAACACGATCATGGTGCTTCCACCACCATGCTTCACTCTATGGTTGGTTATAATTGGAGCTCCATAATAACAGGCCTTAATAGTTATTCAGTGGAATTTAAAAAACTTACATAATTAGACATACTGCTTTGAAAATAGTCAATTTTATCCACTTTCTGAATCAGAAATTCAACACAAATATTTCAATGAAATATATAATGAAATACACACATTCTTGGCATTGCAAATGAGGAAAGTTCACCCGAATTCAAGCTCAGTAGGAGCCCAGAGGATCCACTGACAGAAAATAGACTTGCAAATTCAAATTATTTGGTTTGTAATACAGATTTTCTCTTAGGTCAATATCTGACTCTGAGTATGTGCTTGTACAGGGTGTGCAGTCCAAGAATAATTTTAAATCCACCGTAGCAAACTGTAGTTAAAACTCAGAAACTCCGAAAAATCATTTCCGAAACACGATTCGGAGAGTTAACATCTATCCAAGATCTACTTGACTGAAAACAGAATCCAATCTAAAAGGTCATAAACATGCACTGTGGGCTAGACGGGGCTCCGAAACCCATACAAACAATCAATATCTGGTAATGTGGGCTAACCTTACAAAAAACAGGGCAAACAGACAATGGTCGAAATAATAGGAAACAGAAAACGGCGTAACCAAAGCTCTGGACCTCGGCTTGTCAGCAAATGCTTCACGAACTGCGGAGAATTGTTGAGGCAGGAAGTTCGGAACAGGAAACAGGGCGAAAGCGACCAGACGGAGAGAGTAAGCAGGGCTGCTTCTTATTTGTTGAAATGTGAATTCTTGCTTTTGTGTCCTCACTTTTTGGTTCCACATTTTGAAATACTGAAAACCCAAAAAAACACAATATAAATGGTGCACTAAAGCGTGACATGTTTAACTGCTGAAAATATCTAATACTGGATTTGTTGTTCATTTTGTGTGGTCGATCTTGGTCATTTTTTATTATTATTATTTTGTGGGGCACCAATACTTCTAGATTATTAAAGTACAAAAAATATATATATACATTTCTACTTTCCCAACTTGAAATGGCAAACAGATGAAACTGTCTCCTAGGAACCTCTGCTGTAATTCAGTCGTTTACCATAAATCATAAGTACGACACCCACATGGACAACTCTCCATTACTTCACGTTCATTAAATAGAATCACGATGCAATCACACACACACAAACACACACACAAATAATGTGCTTGTTTACAAAAAAAAATGACTTTTGCGTTCAATCTGCTTCAGACTTTTGTTTTTTCAAAAATTGTTTAAAGTGAGACAGTAATAGAAATCTCTCTCTCTCTCTCTCTCTCTCTCTCTCTCTCTCTCTCTCTCTCTCCCTTTTCACTCTGTGCACAACAATTAAAGTACTAAAGTGTGCTAATCCTCAGTAAGTGCCCTTAAATGGACAGCATATGTAAATGCCAGTTTAAAGCATCGAGCTGGTACAGGAAGTGAAGGAAGAGGAATAAATTATGCAAATGACAGGATTTGACCATCTGAAAGCCTAATGCCTCTGTAACAAGCACGATGTGTTGCTTTATTCCGCCGTGCAGTTATTAGTGACAGCTGCATATGTTTGTGTGTGTGTGTGTGTGTGTGTGTGTGTCATACATGTTGATTGCTTTGACACAGGGTAAATGCTTCGCTGGACATATGCAGAGTCATCATGTGCTGGACACTAAAGGAATGATGTTTAATTAAAGTCTTTGCACAAGCATGTGTGTGTGTGTGTGTGTGTGTGTGTGTGTGTGTGTGTGTGTGTGTGTGTGTGTGTGGGTAAGTGTAAGAATATAAATGAAGAATCGATAGATTGCACCGTGTTGCTTTAAATCGGCTGCAGCTTAGCAAAGGCTGCATATAAACTACAGGGATACAGATACACCCATCACACACACACACACACACACACACACACACACACACACACACACACACACACACACCACAGCATCCAACTGGCCATTAGTTGCCACCATTCAGCAAATTCTCCATAATTGGAATCAACATGTTTTGTATTTTGTGTGTGACCTCCTGCTTGTTTTCTTCCTCGTGTCTTTAAAAGCTGCTTGGAACAAATCTGAAATGTCTGCCTCTGACCCAAAACCTGGAACAGGGGGATGAAAAAAAAGGCACATCCACATCACATCAGAGCAAAAACACAGACTGAACTGCATCCATCCATCTTTCTCTCTCTCTCTCTCTCTCTCTCTCTCTCTCTCTTTCCGCCTGCCTCTGACCTCTCCATGGAGACCGCCAACTAAAAATATGCCCATTCATCTCAGACGTACGTTAAAGCGTGATGATGTACTGAATATAGACCGCCAGTCACACGTTATACGTCTTAATCATTCCTAAAGCGTATCGAAGGGTTGATTTCCTTCAAATTACAGACAAAACAGCACGAGGAACGATTTCACATGTGTGGCCACTGTTCTTATTGCTTTTGTGCACACACACACACACACACACACACACACACACACACACACACACACACACACACACAATATGAAGCATGTTGTCTGCAGCAAGAACATCTACTAATTTCTAGCCATATATACACTTCTTCCCCAACTGTTCCCACAAAATTCTGAAGTGTGCACAATTCTTTAGGGCGTCTTTGGACGATGTATGACAATCCCCCTGTGCACTAAACCAGCTCTATGAAGATATGCTTTACATGGCTTGGAGTAGAAGATCTCCTGCTATAACCCATATTGAACACCTCTGGGATGAACTGGAACGCTGACTGCACCCCCGAGACCTCCCTAAACTCCTCTTATTCTCAATGTCCTCATAATACATCAGTACCTGAAATTACTAACACACGTGGCTGAATGAGTCTCCACAAATCTCCACAAGGGCATTCAAAAATCTAGTGGAACATCTTCCCAGAAGCGTGGAGGTTATTCTAACAGCAAATGTGGATACGATATCAATCTTATGCTCAGTGTCCTTAAACCTTTGTTCCTATATTTTAATTGTTTATGTAACATTTATAGAAGGAGTCTCCAGTTTCAGTGATTTGATGATCCCACAATTTTCTGACACCCATGACGCTGCTGTAATGTTTTGCAGACATTATCATCTCCCAACATTAAATGTAATAGTAAATCAATAAAATAAGACATGCGTCGGTAAAAGTCGCAGAAAAATTTGCTGTGGTATAAAAGAGGAAAAAAGACAACACATGATGTTATTGGAAAGCAATTAGCGATCACTGTTTGCTATGTGATGCTGCTGAATATTTTTTTATAACAGAAGTGTGTTTTCGCTTCGTGTACAGCACATGTTTGGGTGTGTGTTTTTGAAAGTGCCTAAGCAATTGTGAAGAACATAAACTATAATATAAAAATGCAGCATCTTTGAAAAAACCCAATTTAATTGAACTTGTATATAATGGAGACACCTGATTGGTTTGGTTTTTTGCCAAGTGGAGAGCCAACGTTTGGATGTCAGAGAATGTCACAGGATTTGGTATAACATCAGGCTTTTTTAATCCAATTTATGTAAAATTAAATATTTTTCCTTTAAGAAAACTTTTTTCCTTCTCCTACTAATTTATTCTTTTAACAGGTCCATTATTAGTTTTTCTAAAACGTTCCTTTTGTACTATGAGATTGCGTCTGATTTGAAACCATCTCTTCTTCCTGTCTCTCTGTCTGTCTCGTTTTTTCCCTTCTTTTTTTTCCCTTCTCTCTCTTTTTCTCTCTCACACACGCACTTTTCTTTTCAGGTTCTGGCCTGAAACAAGAACGAAGTGTTTACAGGTTTGAAAATAGCTATCCGTCTACAAGATGACTGTGAAATTTGAAGTAAAAAATTAAATCATGCGAAGATGTCAGCAGAGGTGAAGAGACCGAATTTACCTCAGGAAAAAAACGCTGTAGTGTTTATAGATTCAGAAATCACGATGCTCATGTATTAATAAATTCATTCTCAGGTCATCAAAGCTAACTCAAATCACACACTAATTCCATCTCATTATGGGTGGAAAATTTGTTCCTTTTTCAACAACAATCCAATGCAATGCAGGAAAACATTGAGCTCCAACTCTTCATAATCTCTGCCTACTCGCTAGCATCAAAATGATGCTAATCGCTAGTCATCCCAATACAAATTGCAATGAGGTAAAGGGTGACGTAGGGAAATAGGAATTTTTTGAACTAGGAGTTGGCGAACCTGGGACATCAGGAATTCTCGGAACCAGTGTGAGTGTTCTCTGTTATCAGAATCGTGATAGCGTGATTGCTGTTCAGAGGTACATTTTGGCATCATTACCACTGGGACGTCATGATCGTGTCCCGTATGCTCGTCCAATTACATAATAGTTGTGTCATTTCAAAGTAACAGCTCAACACAGCGATGATGTGTTGTTGAACGGAGCGGCGAGAACTCCTCATTATGGCAGTTTGAACAGCCTCGATATTCCCCGGTGTGTGAGCCGTTTAATATCTTCGTCTTCTTCTGCTTCTGTTAGGGGTCGCCTAAATCATGCAACTGTCTCTAATCCATACAACATCTCAGGTCTCACCACAGTCCTATAAACTTTCCCTTTCACTCTCACAGATACTCTTCTATCACAAATCACTCCTGCTATCACTCTTCTCCACCCACTCCACCCTGCCTGCACTCTTTTCTTCACTTCTCTAACACACTCTCCATTACTTTGCACTCTTGACCCCAGGTACCTGAACTCCTCCACCTTCTCCACCTCTTCTCCCTGCAACCGCACCACTCCACTGCCCTCCCTCTCTGTCTTACTCCTATTGACTTTCATTCCGCGTCTCTCCAGCACGTACCTCCACCTCTCCAGGCTCTTCTCAACCTGCTCCCTACTCTCAACACAAATCACAATATCATCCGCAAACATCATAGTCCACGGATACTCCAGTCTGACCTCGTCCGTCAACCTGTCCATCACCACAAATCCAAAATTTCCCCTTTTCCTGCACCACTCTGTAGAATAGCGTATGTCCTATCAGAGAGAGTACACTGATGAGTCTACAGTAACATGACAAATTTGAAGTTGTCCAGTGCTAAAAAAAACGTCCCCTTTTGGTTTTCCGAAATTGCGACTGCAGACTTTCAAAATGCAGTCAGTAAAAGTTAAAAGAAGATCGAGATTAAGGTGCAGAACGAATGTAATTAATATCGTACTCGTCATGCTGTTAAACACACGTGTGATCGGGTTTTAGCGTGAGCCAGGACGTCTAGCCACTTTCGCTGGATTTATGCCCGGAGTCTGGCATCTGCTAGGAAATAATTTGTCTCTTCTGTGTCTATTAGCTTTGCTTCTTTTCTGCCGTGCTGTACATTAATCATCGTTGGCTTAGCGCGTGTGGCAGCGGCGTATTGATTACCTGCTCGCCGTTCGGCCCCTAAACCGTTATAAATCCTGACCGAAATTAGCGCGAATCCGCGATTATCGATTTCTTTTTCATTTAGGTAGTGTAAAAGAAA
>NC_060884.1:2549355-2644355 GCF_014805685.1 Silurus meridionalis | reverse complement strand
TAAAACGATATTGTCGGTATTTAACACGAATGTCTGCGGACATGTCTACTTTGTTTCTCGGAGATAATTACAGCGCATCGCTCTTATTGCAGAGTGGCCGCGGAATGCTAATGAGTGCGACGAGTGCAGCTCCTGCATATGCAAATCCGGGCCTCGGAGTCGAGCGCTCCGAATTAGCATACCATCTGAATTCAGTTAACGCGCTGAATCGAGAGGTCATCGTGTGTGTGTGTGTGTGTGTGTGTGTGTGTGTGTGTGTGTGTGTGTGTGTGTGAAAGAAAGAGTAAAAAGAGAAAATGGAATATAGAGTTGATAGTGTGTGTGTGTGCGTGTGTGTGTGTGTGTGTGTGTGAGAGAGAGAGAGAGAGAGAGAGAGAGAGAGAGAGAAGTCAGAAAGTCAAGTGGGGTTGACTGCTGTAGTGACCCTCTCCCCTTTCTATGTAAAATTAAAACACAACAATACAATGGTTCCTCTTCTTGATAGTCTGATACGCAGTTCTTCTCTCATATGCCTGAGTACCAGAAGAAACCAGGACGAGTTGTGCTTCTGTAGGAAAGTAATCAAGTCGTTTCCAGTTATGAGAACATCCCGTTCCACATTTACTTGCCATTCACCCTTATAATAAGCTCCACTTTTCTGGGAAGATGTTCCACCAGATTTTATGGAGATTTGTGGAGATTCATTCAGCCATAAAGGTGTTAGTAAAGTCAGGTAGTGATGAGGTGAGGTGAGGTGAGGAGGCCTGTGGTGCAGTCAGTGTTCACATTCATCCTGTTTGATACGGTTCAATGGAGCTCTATAGATCTTCCACCAAATCCAACCGAAATAAAGTATATCTTCATGGAGCTGGCTTTGTGCACAGAGGTATTGTCATGGAACAGGAGTGTCTCTTAGTTCAAGTGAAGAAAAAATTTCATGCTAAATATGTAAAAAATTATAAAGGTTTTAGTTTTATCTGCTGACTGTTACGAACCTCTAGAGACTCCTTCCAGAAATGTTTAATAAACGCCTTATAATGTTTAAAAATCGCCACATGGAAGGTAAAACTGAACACATAAGAATGTATGAAAAGGATGAATCATAATAGACCCATGGTTATGCTGTGATACTAAAATCAGTCTTCAGACCAATCAGAATCGAGGATCCAAAACTAGTCTGTAGCATAGTAAGAAAATGTCTAATAGATATTGCTTGCGATTAATTATATATAAATCCTATATTTTACATTATAACAATTATATATTATAAAGTCTGAATCATTCTCATCACTCGTAACAATTCACGCAGCTCCAGTCATATGAGGAGATAAAAAATTAATGGCTGAGGCTGATGTTAGCCAGCAGCGTTCTTTTTTTATTCCTTACGACTTCTCCCATTAGGGGGCGCCACAGCGGATCATCCATCTTTATACCCCCCTGTCCTCTACATCTGCCTCTTTCAACCCAACTACCTGCATGTCTTCCCTCATCACATCCATAAACCTCCCCTTTCCTCTTTTCCTCCTTCCTGGTGTCTCCATCCTCAGGATTCTCCTACTGATATACCCCATGTCCCTCCTCTGCACATGTCCAAACCATCTCAATCTCACCTCCCTCACCTTGTCTCCAAAACGTCCTACATGCGCCGTCCCTCTAATAAACTCATTTCTAATCCTGTCCATCGTCGTCACTCCCAACAAACATCTCAACATCTTCAGCTCTGCTACCTCCAGCTCCACCTTCTGTCTTTTACTCGATGCCACTGTCTCTAAACCATACAACATCTATCTCCTAATGATGTAAGAGCTATAAATACTATCAAATAAACAATAAAACAAACTTCAACAAATCAAAATATTCGAAATACTGTATACAATAGTTTGTATTTAGTAAAAAATCTTTTAAAAAATTAATTCATTGGCCCGAGTCCAGTGCGCATCATGTAGACTCGTTACAGTGGCCGACTAACTCGCGGCGGCTCTCCTCCATTTTGAATTTTTTCGACTACGAACATATTTCACTTTGAGGACAGGTTTGTTCGTATCCGCGAAAGTGAGATGATTATAAAGCAGAGATCGTCTGTATTTGAGCTTGTGCGGTTCGCTAGAGAAGCGGGTTGCTAACTCGGACTAGCGTGTTCTCTGAACGTTCAATCTAAGGATGTGAAAATGCTGAGGTTATTGGATGCCTGCTGTCAGCCATGATACAGTGCCCCTGGAGAATAGAGGGTTAAGGGCCTTGCTCAAGGGCCCCCAGAGTGGCAGTTTGGCAAAAATGGTGCTTGAACCCCCGACCTTTCAATCAGTAACTCAGAGCCCTAATTACTGCGCTACCACCTACCCGTGAGCTATCAGACAGCATGTATTGTTACGGCAATATGCGATGTGACGGCTGAGATCTGATTGGATAGAAACTCCAATTTAATACATATTCACTGACAAAATGATAATAAAACCTAAGTCAGTGATTTTGATATATCCAACAGAGACGGCCCTTCTGACCCTGATGGCCTTCCACTGGAGTAAAGGTGTAAAGATGTTCGTATGTTAGATGTTGGGGATTTTTGTCTCTGTATAAAGGAAACGCTTGGAATTGTGTATGTAAGAGTGTAATTAAGAGCTTTGGCATTTCAGTCTGTGAGGAATGTAAAGAAAATTGACATCAGGACCAGCAAAGGACCTCACAAGTCATTCTGTCACCTGACTGCACTTATGAGAAGAGTACAGCTAGTGTATGTGTGTGTGTGTGTGTGTGTGTGTGTGTGTGAGAGACATGAAGAAATTATTACTACACACGCATGCTTGGTCGCTCTCACACACACACACACACACACACACACACACACACACACACACACACACACACACGGCGATGACCATCGCGAATAATATTAATTATGTTTGCAATTAATTGCGTATTTTATCTTTATTGTTTAATTGCCTCCATTACCAAACCGAATCTATGAGCCGTTATAATCAGGGTGAGCGGCGGAGAGAGAGAATGTAATTACTAGGCCTCAGAGCAAAATATGCGCACACACACACACACACACACACACACACACACAATCACATGGATCTCACAATGAGCTAAACTCCTGACTCGAAAGCGCACCGTACTCTTTTAAACGCAAATGAATCGATGGTTCTGCGATGATAAAATAGTCCACAGGAAGCGGCTGCGCTGCAATAGCGCGTATTTTTAGCTGGTCTTCGAACTCATTTCATTCAACAGAGCCATTAATTCGCACCGAGCACTTCCTACTCGCGCCCCCTTCAATAATTGAATCGCGAAGCCTAAATGGCTCGTCCGATTCAAAGACCTTGACTAAGTACGCCACAGAGAGCCGTGAATGCGGAAAATGTGGGTTGAAATGACAAAAATATGAGGGTTGGATAAAAGGTTAGGATAGAAAAGAAATGATTAGGGGGATTGAGCAGTAAAAGGCCCCGCCCCCCACTCGGTACAACGACGATGCGTGAGGGAGACGGATATAAAAATTAAAAATGAAAAAAGGCGGCCTAATGAGGCCTAGTGTGAGGACGCGGGCTGTAATTTCATACCCCTCACTCTTAATAACCGCACGCGTAATGAATTGGTATTTAGAAGAGACACTGTTTCTATAAACTTATTTAATGCCATTACGGAGCAAATTAACCTTGCAGGGAGATTCATTAGGCTCGGTTCCAACCGGTCGGCCATGCGGCTGAAATGCCGAGCGCGTTAGGGATCGACGGCTTTTAAAGTGGAGCATGGTGTGGTTTTAGTGTCCTACATAAAAAAAAAAAAAAAAAAGTTCATATTCGACCCTGTCAAAACACCTGCATGTGTTGTGAGTGTGATGTTCTCAGAGAATAATCAACGTCTAGGTGGTGTGATGAAGCGCATAGACAATAAAGTTCCTTCTTTTCTCCCCAAACTGAATATTTTCCAATGATAGAAACAGATTTTATTGTCGTTCACCACAGCAATTAGACAACGATTGCGGAATTCATTGATGGGAGGCAGGAGCTCAGTGGTTGAAGCTCATCAGAAGGTTGAGGGTTCAGGGTTTAGTATGTGCTTTTAGTATGTTCGGAAATAATTCGCGATCTTTTTGGATGGTAAATGTGGCCAGCGGAAGCTAAAAAGCTACTCACAGGCTGCAGATGTTGGTCACAGAAGTGTTGAGTGGTCTGTCAAAAGCATAACATGACCCCCGTAAAGTCTCTTCTTAATATTCAGATATACATTTTGAGGCATTTTATTCAGCAGTGCTATAAATCAGATAATAACTGCAGTGGAACAGCTGTGAGGGTTGTGGTTATGAGGGTGAGGAACGTAAGATTAAACCGCTAATCACTCCTGGCTGTTTAAAAAGAGTTTCATCAAAGCGAAATCAACAATTAAGAAGCCTGGAATCTGCCTTTCTTTTTTTTTGCCATATGTGATTTTTATCCAAACTGTTACCCGAAGTCACACAATTGTATCGAATGTCTTTGGATGCGGAGGCATGAAATTTTCCCTTCACTTAAACTAGAAGACCCGAACCTTTACATCTGCACCACATGGGTCCGAGTGGAAGATCTCCTGCTCTCTGTACACCTTTGTAGCAGGATGAATCTCAACAAAAATCTCAACGCAAACTCCAAAATCTAGTGGAACATCTTCCCAGAAGAGTGGAGATTTTTATAACAGCTAACAGGGACTCAATATGGAATGAGATGTTCAAAAATATCTAATAAATCACTCTCATTCAATCACTCACACACTCACTCACTCACACACTCACTCACACACACACACACACACTTACTCACACACTCACTCACACACTCACTCACTCACACACTTACTCACACTCATTTACACACTCAATCACTCTCATTTAATCACTCACACTCACTCACACGCACACTCACACTCACACTCACTCACTCACCACTCACTCACTCACACACACTCATTTACACACTCAATCACTCTCATTCAATCACTCACACACACACTTACTCACACACTCACTCACACACTCATTTACTCACACACTCACTCACTCACACACTCATTTACACACTCAATCACTCTCATTTAATCACTCACACACTCACTCACACACTCACTCACACACTCATTTACACACTCATTTACACACTCAATCACTCTCATTCAATCACTCACACACTCACTCACACACTCACTCACTTACACTCACTTACACACTCACACACTCACTCACTCACACACTCACTCACTCACTCAATTACTCACACTCTCACTCAATCACTCACTCACACACTCACTCACACACTAACTTACACACTTGTTTAAATACTCACTCCGTCACTCTACACTGAAGTAAATTAACCCACTCACTATTTAGTCGGTGGCATTTTCAGCTCTGGCCTTCTGTGTACCAGGCAATTAAGAGCTTAATATCATTTTTGTGAGAGGATTATTACGTTCCTTAATCCTGAATAATTTAGATCTTATCGATTTCCATTTCACTGCAACACTCCTGCTACGTGCCCCACTCACACACCCCGCTGAGAACACGGCCACACAGCACCATTCATCAGCCTTCAGCTACAAATAATGCAGCGCACCCAATATTACGCTTCTGCGATGAATTTCAGATTTCACATCATACGAAACGTAACGCTTTATACAACATAAAGCTATAATTATAAATCTGTTGGGATTTTACTGAAAGGTGCATTAAATCACAGTGGCATTTAGTGGGGTTTAGTCAGCTCCATATTGCTTATATTATTGTAAACCCATTAATGTATTATATATTATTATTTATATATTATTTATATATGTATTTCCTGTTCCCTTGGTGTTACTGATGTGTATTTAATGGATTTCCAATAGAGATTGTTATAGTGTCTGCAGGTTAATTACACAGAATGATATCCCACCTGATATCTGATAAATAATACGAGTCAAAAAGACAATGGAAAAGTGATACGAAGCACATCATTTTTGTAATTATTTTTAAACCTAAGCGTTAGCATCCACCCACGTTAGCCAGAGGGCTGGATTTGAGAGGGGGCTCTGTTCCAGCCCTGGAGTTTATAAAGTTTTATTACATGTACATATGCTGCTACCTGCTGCCTGGGTTGTGTATTACACACCAGCTGAAGTCTAAACAGAGTAAAAACCCCTGACTGAATTCTGCATTCATGAAACAATAGAGCATCATTTCAGTCGTGGCATGTAAACTGTGCAAATGTTAATCACTAAAACTCCACCCTCCACACCAAATCACTCACTCACTCAGTCACACACTCACCCACTCACTCAGTCACCCACTCACTCACTCCTCACTCACTCACTCACTCACTCACTCACCACTCACTCACTCACTCACTCACTCACTCACTCACCACTCACTCACTCACCACCACCACTCACCACCACACACTCACTCACTCACCACTCACTCACTCACTCACTCAGTCACCCACTCACCACCACTCACCACTCACCACTCACTCACTCACTCACTCACTCACCACTCACTCACCACTCACCACTCACCACCACTCACTCACCACCACTCACTCACTCACTCACCACCACTCACCACCACTCACTCACTCACTCACCACACACTCACCACTCACTCACCACCACCACTCACCACTCACCACTCACTCACTCACTCACCACTCACCACTCACTCACCACCACCACCACTCACTCACCACTCACCACTCACTCACTCACCACCACTCACTCACTCACCACTCACTCACTCACCACCACCACTCACCACTCACCACCACTCACTCACTCACTCAGTCACCCACTCACCACTCACCACCACCACTCACTCACTCACCACTCACTCACTCACTCACTCACTCACTCACTCACCACCACTCACCACTCACCACTCACCACTCACTCACTTATACACTCCCTCACTTACACACTCACTCACCCACCCACTCAGTCACCCACCCACTCACTCACTCACTCACTCACTCATTCACACACTTACTCACTTATACACTCACTCACTTACACACTCACTCACTCACCCACTCACACTCACTCACCACCACACACTCACCCACTCACTCACACACTCACCCACACTCACTCATCCACCACTCACTCACACTCACCCACTCACTCACACACTCACCCACACACTCACTCATCCACTCACTCACTCACACACTCACCCACACACTCACTCATCCACTCACTCACTCACACACTCACCCACACACTCACACACTCACTCACACACAGGTAAAAAAATATGGAAAATCCATTGAATAAGAAGGTGTGCACTAATTTTTGACTGGTATTGTATATGGGAATTAAGGACGCCATTCTTTTCTAATCTCATTTTCTATAACTTCAATGTAACCTCGAGCTCCGAGCCTGTGATGTCATCCTGTAAACCATGCGAGTGAAGATCACTTTCCCATCAGACATGCATCCTGTAAAGGAGACCTACTGGATTTCTCGCTTTCGTTCTCCGGCTAATTAGCAGAGATCGGATGGAAAGTGTCGAGTATTACAACTGTAGAACAGACGGCTGCCTGGAAGACACGTCCCCCCAGCCCCCCCTTCTTACTCAGATGTAATACAGCCGTATCACTAGCGATTGCCCTTGAACCCAACACTGCTGCCTCCGAACCAAACAAAAGGCACGAGGTAAATAAATGATGCCTACACACACATATTTCAGAGTCGGGCTTCGTCTCAGCAAATCAGACCTGATACACAGCAGTTTGTGTGTGAACGTAAAACAAAGGGGGGGTTTTTCCATAAAGAAAAGTCAATTTAGAATGTCATTCTGCTAAAATGAGCGAAGGATCAGGAAATTCATGCATGTACACACACACACACACACACACACACACACACACACACACACAAATCATCAATCAGTGAGATTCCAGACAATCACACACAATGACTGACAGACGACAGGTTTACATACCTGTCCATCACAAACACAATACCTGTGTGTGTGTGTGTGTGTGTGTGTGTGTGTGTGTGTGTAAGTGAGTGTATGTAAATTATTTTACTTGTTTCTTCTCCATGTGTTTTTGCAAATTTCTTTTCCTCTCTTCAGAAAGTTCAGACCACAAATCGCTGCCACACGCTGTCCTGCAGCAGTGTGTGAGTGTGTGTGTGTGTGTGTGTGTGTGTGTGTGTGTGTGTGTGTGTGTCGCACGTCTGCGAGGCCGCAGCAGTTCCTGGCATGTTTGGGGATTTTTTATTAAAACACAAAACCATATAGAAGTAAATAAACGTTGTGCTTCATGATCATTTGAAATTCCTCAGCCTGAAGAACCGTTCCAACACGTTTCTGCGAGTGTGTGTTTTCACGTTGAAAATCAAATCAACTCTCTGCATTGGGATTCCAGCAATTCATTATCTTTTCATTCATTTGGCCTAAACATCGACTGCTTCCCGTCCCAGTGGTGTACAGTAATAAAGCAGAAATCTTTTGCTACTGGAGAAGAAATAAAAATCCAGACGGAAAAACAGCGCAATCTTGAAGGCACGCAATTTTATTGGACGTGAAATTTTCCCCTTTCGTTTGAACTAGAAGATCCAAACCTGCATGACGATTCCCCTGGGCACAAACCCAGCTCCTTGAAGATATGCTTTCCATGGATTGGATATGGTAAAAGATCTCCTGCTGTAGAGCTCTAACTCTGCTATCCAGTGCTATAGCGGATAATTGAGTTCAAAAACATTTCTAAAGAAACGAAGATCAACGGTCTGACACTGGAGGCTCCTTCCATAAACAAACATCTGGACTCAAAGATCAACTTCATCTACAGTTTCCAGTTAACAGTCTGTTTCTTATTGGAATAGAAACTACAGGGAAATACAAGGAGGAAATTTTGGAACTGCCAGTTTTACAGTGAAATTTAGAGCGCAGGGTCAGGAATGACATAGCTGAACTACAGAGGGTTAAGGGCCTTTCTTAAGGGCCCCAAAAGTGTCTGATCAGGATCTCAGAGCCTTAACCACAGACTTAACTACCACTTCCTACTTAACTACCACTAACTACATTAAAAAAAGAGTTGCACAGCTTCCTAACGCCACTAGATGGAGTCATTGATATAGTCATTAAAAAATAATGGGTTTGGTGAACATCACATCAGACTTCTGATCTTCTGAGGAGATCGTTCTGAGGAGATCGTTAGCATGGGTCAGAGTTTCGTTTGCTTTTTGTTTGTCACGTGTTAAACCACGTCGTTTTGCGGATTTCCTTCAGAATATCTGGGATTTTTTTTTTTTACGTAATCAGTTTTTCAAACAAAGCGCATTCTTGGATGTGCCATGTGTGTGTAGACCTTCTTCTGGGATCATGACTACATTTCCAGTCCTGATCAATTCACTTTAATCCCAAACCCCCACAGGTGTAACCTGAAACGGTTTCCCACCAGAAGCAGTCTCTTAGGTGCCTCAAGTAACCTTCGTTATTATCTCCAGACCTGAAAATGCCCTGGATGACTGACACTCATACAACCGTATAAATAAATACTTTGAGGTCAGCAAAGTTTCTGAAACGGTTCCTGACCGAGTTCTTGAACGATTCTTTAATGATCATCATTTCAATTTTTAAACCAATGACTCTGTTGCATTATTTATGAAGAGCGGAGCCTAAGAGGACTCCTGGGAAATCCAGATCCATAATGAGGACGTTCGTTTGTCCCTTTTTGGAGGAAACCTAAAGGTTCTAGTTAGGACATTTTGCTTTCTCCAAAACCCAGAAGCTTTAGAGAGCATCGTTGGTGAATCCGGTGTATGATCACCAAGTCCATTGCCTGATTCACCTTCAGGCATGTTTACAGTATGATGAAGTTGTACAGTATGAAATACCAACTGGAGAACCAGAAGAAACTGGAGGAACCTCACACAGGAACAACATGTGAAGCTCCATACTAAAGCACAGGATCGAACCATGTCCTGTACTGAACTGGCATCATGGTGGGGGTCTTGATTTGCACCCATCCTGGGGTCGGCTCTAGATCCACCATCACCTGCACCAAGGATAATGACAAGAGCTTTTTTTCCTGAATGTTCTCCTCAGGGTTCTGGCAGTCAGGTTTCTTCTTTATCATAAATGCTGATGAATTGATTACATCAGTCAATTGATTAAAAAATGATTTTAGCAATTTTTTTCTCGGAGCTCTTTAAGTTCTCATGAACTCACTAGGATGTTCTCCTGGATGTTCTCCTCAGGGTTCTGGGTATCAGGTTTCCTCTTTATCATGCATGCTGCATGATTGTATCAGATGTTGTACTAAGAGCTCTGAAAGTTCTCACAAACTCTCAGGGATGTTCTCCTGGATGTTTTCCTCAGGGTTCTGGGTGTCAGGTTTCCTCTGTATGCTGAAGGATTAAATCAGATTTTGTTCTAAGAACTTTGTAAGTTCTCACAGACTTTTGGGGATGTTCTGCTGAAGGTTCTCCTCAGGGTTCTGGGTGTCAGGTTCCCTTTTTATCATAAATGCGGCATGGTTATATCAGATTTTGTTGTAGGGACTCTGTAAGTTATCACAAATTCTTGGGGATGGTCTACTAAATGTTCTCCTCAGGGTTCTGGGAGTCCGATTTCCTCTTTATCGTGAACGCTGCATAATTGTATCAGAATTTGTTGTAGGGAATCCGTAAGTTCTCACAAACTCTCTGGAATGCTCTCTCCAGGGTTCTGGGAGTCATGTTTCACCTTTATCATAAATACTGCATGATTGTATCGGATTTTGTTCTAGGAGCTCTGTAAGTTCTTACAAGCTCTCAGGGATGTTCTCCTGAATGTTCTCCTCAGGGTTATGTGTGTCAGGTCTTCTTTTTATAGAGTATGATTGTGACAGATTTTGTTCTAGGAGCTCTGTAGGTTCTCACAAACTCTCGATGATGTTCTCCTGAATGTTCTCCTCGGGGTTCTGGGAGTCTGGTTTCCTCTGAACATCGCATGATTGTATCAGATTTTATTATAGAAGCTCTTTAAGTTCTCAAGCACTGTCCGACTCCAACCAACCACAAATCCGCTCCGTTTTTTCCTCTCAGTTTGTCACCGATACGCCCGAAGGAAGCACCAAAGAAGAAGAAGAAGAAAAAAAGAGAAACGACCCACGTGCTCAAGGCTGCCGGACGCTCGTCGTATCTCAGATACGGTTTCCTCGCGCACCTACCGAGGATCAGACGTCACTGGTCGTCAGCCTTCGGCTCCGCGCGCGTGCTACCGGGAGAGCGGCGCAAAAAAAAGAGAGAGAGAAGAGAGAGAGAGAGAGAGAGAGAGAGAGAGAGAGTGCGCGCGTCGGCGCCGTCATGAGAGCGGCGCGTGCGGACTCGACGTGCGCCGCGCGCACCGTTTCGACGCTTACACCAAGCGCGCGCTGCGTTAGAACGGCACGCGAAAGAGATCGGTGGACGCGCGCGCGCGCAAAGGACGACACACACACATTCCTCGCGGAACGAATGACGACTTTGCGACCTCGTAAACACTAACCAACTAACACACACACACACACACACACACACACAAAACTCTTTGGATTTGGATCTTCATCATCATCTTCATCTTCATCATGCCGGTGCGGCGGGGTCACGTCGCGCCGCAAAACACCTTCCTGGGGATCATTATTCGCAAATTCGAGGGTCAGAGTAAGTGTCACACTACGTTTCCGTTACCGGGCAGCAATGTGTGTTTTGTGTGTGTTTTGTGTGTGTTTATGTTTTTGTGTTTATGTCTCGCACAGCCGGCGTCCTGCGGCGCGTGCACATACACATGACCTCTAATCGGTACCAAGGGCTATTTTACGGTTTCGTTGGGGTCTGTCATGTTTGAAGCCGCGCGTATGAGTTAGTTTTGATCCACCTCGGTGTTTCACGCGCCTCCGGTGTCCCCACGCTTCACGCTGTCACGCGGTGTGTGGAAGAAACGCTGATGGACTTCCTACGTTCAGTGCGCGGCTTTTGACAAATGCAGAACGCCGCCACGCACACGCGAACCTCCGACACGCGACTTGCGGCGCTGAATTAAAGCGCGTGAGAGGCGGCGTGTCTGTTACACGTGACCGGTTCAACTCTGATATAAAAGAGCGCTAAGATCACCAGGTTATTGTGTGTGAATAATAAATGTTTTTTGTTTTGTTTGGTTTTGTTATAAAATGCATTTCAGACAGACTTGTTGCCAATGCATAGTACAGATACACAGTAACGAAATGCAGTGTGTGTGTGTGTGTGTGTGTGTGTGTGTGTACAGTGTAGTGTGTGTATAAAGTGTATATGTATGCAGTATATAGATTATAGGCTTCTTCAGACCGACAGACAGACAGACTGATATAACTATATTGTCATTGCATAATACAGATACACAGCAATGCACTGTGTGTGTGTGTGTGTGTGTGTGTGTGTATCTACAGACAGACAGACAGATTGATATAACTTTATTTTCATTGCATAGTACAGACACACAGCGACGAAATGAAACGATTTTATCTACCAGTGCAAATTGTAGCAATTATGCAAATTGACAAGTGCAAATAAATATACAAATATAAATAAAAAAGTAAATAAATAAATATAAAGTCTCAGAGCAGCGAAAAACATTCAGAAGCTGTTAACCAAGTACCGAAGAATATATATATATATATATATATATATATATATATATATATATATATATATTCTATATATATATATATATATATATATATATATATATATATATATATATATATATATACATATCGTGACCCATCGAGCATCAGCAGCATGAACTTCTTTAGCAGTTTGAGCTCCACTAGCTCGTCTGTTGGATCGGAACCACACAGAGCAGCCTTCGCTCCTCACGTGCATCAATGAGCCTCGGCCGCTCTTGACCCTGTCGCCGATTCACCACTGTTCCATCCTGGGAGCACTTTTGATGCACCATTGCAGACCAAGAACATCTCACAAGAGCTGCAGTTTTTGGAGATGTTCTGACCCAGTCGTCTAGACGTCACAATTTGTGAAATCCTTACGCTCGCCCATTTTTCCTGCTTCTAACACGTCGACTTTGAGGACAAAATGTTTACTTGCGGCCTAATAAATAAATTCACCATAACAGGTGCTATGATGAAGAGATCATCAGTGTTCTTCACTCATAATGTTATTCCTGATCTGTGTGTGTGTGTGTGTGTGTGTGTGTGTGTGTGTGTGTGTGTGTGTGTGTGTATATATAAAGTATATAAGGAGATGTATAAATGTACAGTATGAATGTAATAATGTGATATGCTGTGAATTCTATACAGTTATAATTACCATAAGATGGTACACAGTGTAGAGTGGACTATAGACTGTGGACTGGACTATGTGTGGGGTTAATAGACTGTGGACTGGACTATGTGTGGGGTTAATGGACTGTGGACTGGACTATGTGTGGGGTTAATGGACTGTGGACTGGACTATGTGTGGAGTTAATGGACTGTGGACTGGACTATGTGTGGGGTTAATGGAATATGGACTGGACTGTGTGTGGGGTTAATGGACTATGGACTGGACTATGTGTGGGGTTAATGGACTGTGGACTGGACTATGTGTGGGGTTAATGGACTATGGACTGGACTATGTGTGGGGTTAATGGACTATAGACTGGACTATGTTTGGGGTTAATACACTATGGGCTGGACTATGTGTGGGGTTAATGGACTTTGGGCTGGACTATGTGTGGGGTTAATACACTATGGGCTGGACTATGTGTGGGGTTAATGGACTATGGGCTGGACTATGTGTGGGGTTAATAGACTATGGACTGGACTATGTGTGGGGTTAATGGACTATGGACTGGACTATGTGTGGGGTTAATAGACTATGGACTTGGACTATGTGTGGGGGGTTAATGGACTGGACTATGTGTGGGGTTAATGGACTGTGGACTGGACTATGTGTGGAGTTAATGGACTGTGGACTGGACTATGTGTGGGGTTAATGGACTATGGACTGGACTATGTGTGGGGTTAATAGACTATGGGCTGGACTATGTGTGGGGTTAATGGACTATGGACTGGACTATGTGTGGGGTTAATGGACTGTGGACTGGACTATGTGTGGAGTTAATGAACTGTGGACTGGACTATGTGTGGGGTTAATGGACTATGGACTGAACCATGTGTGGGGTTAATAGACTGTGGACTGGACTATGTGTGGGGTTAATGGAATATGGACTGGACTATGTGTGGGGTTAATAGACTATGGACTTGGACTATGTGTGGGGGGTTAATGGACTGGACTATGTGTGGGGTTAATGGACTATGGACTGGACTATGTGTGGAGTTAATGGACTATGGACTGGACTATGTGTGGGGTTAATGGACTATGGACTGGACTATGTGTGGGGTTAATGGACTATGAACTGGACTATGTGTGGGGTTATAGGACTATGGACTGGACTATGTGTGGGGGTTAATAGATTGTGGACTGGACTATGTGTGGGGTTAATGGACTATGGACTGGACTATGTGTGGGGTTAATGGACTATGGACTGGACTATGTGTGGGGTTAATGGACTATGGACTGGACTATGTGGGGTTAATGGACTATGGACTGGACTATGTGTGGGGGTTAATGGACTATGGACTGGACTATGTGTGGGGTTAATGGACTATGGACTGGACTATGTGTGGAGTTAATGGACTGTGGACTGGACTATGTGTGGGGTTAATGGACTATGGACTGGAGTATGTGTGGGGGTTAATAGATTGTGGACTGGACTATGTGTGGAGTTAATGGACTATGGACTGGACTATGTGTGGGGTTAATGGACTATGGACTGGACTATGTGTGGGGTTAATGGACTATGGACTGGACTATGTGTGGGGTTAATGGACTATGGACTGGACTATGTGTGGGGTTAATGGACTATGGACTGGACTATGTGGGGTTAATGGACTATGGACTGGACTATGTGTGGAGTTAATGGACTATGGACTGGACTATGTGTGGGGGTTAATAGATTGTGGACTGGACTATGTGTGGGGTTAATGGACTATGGACTGGACTATGTGTGGGGTTAATGGACTATGGACTGGACTATGTGTGGAGTTAATGGACTATGGACTGGACTATGTGTGGGGTTAATGGAATATGGACTGGACTATGTGTGGGGTTAATGGACTATGGACTGGACTATGTGTGGGGTTAATGGACTGTGGACTGGACTATGTGTGGGGTTAATGGACTATGGACTGGACTATGTGTGGGGTTAATGGACTATAGACTGGACTATGTTTGGGGTTAATACACTATGGGCTGGACTATGTGTGGGGTTAATGGACTTTGGGCTGGACTATGTGTGGGGTTAATACACTATGGGCTGGACTATGTGTGGGGTTAATGGACTATGGACTGACTATGTGGGGTTAATAGACTATGGACTGGACTATGTGTGGGGTTAATGGACTATGGACTGGACTATGTGTGGGGTTAATAGACTATGGACTTTGTGTGGGGTTAATGGACTGGACTATGTGTGGGGTTAATGGACTGTGGACTGGACTATGTGTGAGTTAATGGACTGTGGACTGGACTATGTGTGGGGTTAATGGACTATGGACTGGACTATGTGTGGGGTTAATAGACTATGGGCTGGACTATGTGGGGTTAATGGACTATGGACTGGACTATGTGGGGTTAATGGACTGTGGACTGGACTATGTGTGAGTTAATGAACTGTGGACTGGACTATGTGTGGGGTTAATGGACTATGGACTGAACCATGTGGGGGTTAATAGACTGTGGACTGGACTATGTGTGGGGTTAATGGAATATGGACTGGACTATGTGTGGGGTTAATAGACTATGGACTTGGACTATGTGTGGGGGGTTAATGGACTGGACTATGTGTGGGGTTAATGGACTATGGACTGGACTATGTGTGAGTTAATGGACTATGGACTGGACTATGTGGGGTTAATGGACTATGGACTGGACCATGTGTGGGGTTAATGGACTATGAACTGGACTATGTGTGGGGTTATAGGACTATGGACTGGACTATGTGTGGGGTTAATAGACTGTGGACTGACTATGTGGGGTTAATGGACTATGGACTGGACTATGTGTGGTTAATGGACTATGGACTGGACTATGTGTGGGGTTAATGGACTATGGACTGACTATGTGTGGGGTTAATGGACTATGGACTGGACTATGTGTGGGGTTAATGGACTATGGACTGACTATGTGGGGTTAATGGACTGTGGACTGGACTATGTGTGGAGTTAATGGACTGTGGACTGGACTATGTGTGAGTTAATGGACTATGGACTGGACTATGTGGGGTTAATGGACTATGGACTGGACTATGTGTGGGGTTAATGGACTATGGACTGACCATGTGTGGGGTTAATGGACTATGGACTGGACTATGTGTGGGGTTAATGGACTATGGACTGGACTATGTGTGGGGTTAATGGACTATGGACTGGACTATGTGTGGGGTTAATGGACTATGGACTGGACTATGTGGGGTTAATGGACTATGGACTGGACTATGTGGAGTTAATGGACTATGGACTGGACTATGTGGGGTTAATAGATTGTGGACTGGACTATGTGTGGGGTTAATGGACTATGGACTGGACCATGTGTGGGGTTAATGGACTATGGACTGGACTATGTGGAGTTAATGGACTATGGACTGGACTATGTGTGGATTAATGGACTATGGACTGGACTATGTGTGGGGGTTAATAGATTGTGGACTGGACTATGTGTGGGGTTAATGGACTATGGACTGGACTATGTGTGGGGTTAATGGACTATGGACTGGACTATGTGGGGTTAATGGACTGTGGACTGACTATGTGGGGTTAATGAACTATGGACTGGACTGTGTGGGGTTAATAGATTGTGGACTGGACTGTGTGGGGTTAATGGACCATGGACTGGACTATGTGTGAGTTAATGAACTATGGACTGGACTATGTGTGGGGTTAATAGACTATGGACTGTGTGGGGGGTTAATGGACTGGACTATGTGTGGGGTTAATGGACTATGGACTGGACTATGTGGGGTTAATGGACTATGGACTGGACCATGTGTGGGGTTAATGGACTATGGACTGGACTATGTGGGGTTAATGGACTATGGACTGGACTATGTGTGGGGGTTGATGGACTATGGACTGGACTATGTGTGGGGTTAATGGACTACGGACTGGACTATGTGTGGAGTTAATGGACTGTCGACTGGACTATGTGTGGGGTTAATGGACTATGGACTGGACTATGTGTGGGGTTAATGGACTGTGGACTGGACTATGTGTGGAGTTAATGAACTGTGGACTGGACTATGTGTGGGTTAATGGACTGGACTATGTGGGGTTAATGGACTATGGACTGACTATGTGTGGGGGTTGATGGACTATGGACTGGACTATGTGTGGGGTTAGTGTGGAGTTATTGGACTATGGACTGGACTATGTGTGGGGTTAATGGACTATGGACTGGACTATGTGTGGAGTTAATGGACTATGGACTGGACTATGTGTGGGATTAATGGACTCTATGGCTAATAGACTGTGGACTGGACTATGTGTGGAGTTATTGGACTATGGACTGGACTATGTGTGGGGTTAATGGACTATGGACTGGACTATGTGTGAGTTAATGGACTATGGACTGGACTATGTGGGATTAATGGACTCTATGGACTGGACTATGTGGGGTTAATGGACTATGGACTGGACCATGTGTGGGGTTAATGGACTATAGACTGGACTATGTGTGGGTTAATAGACTATGGACTGGACCATGTGGGGGTTAATAGACTATGGACTGGACTATGTGTGGGGTTAATGGACTATGGACTGGACTATGTGTGGGGTTAATGGACTATGGACTGGACTATGTGTGGGGTTAATAGACTATGGACTGTGTGGGGGGTTAATGGACTGGACTATGTGGGGTTAATGGACTATGGACTGGACCATGTGTGGAGTTAATGAACTATGGACTGGACTATGTGTGGGGTTAATAGACTATGGACTGTGTGGGGGGTTAATGGACTGGACTATGTGTGGGTTAATGGACTATGGACTGGACTATGTGTGAGTTAATGAACTATGGACTGGACTATGTGTGGGGTTAATAGACTATGGACTGTGTGGGGTTAATGGACTGGACCATGTGTGGGGTTAATGGACTATGGACTGGACTATGTGGAGTTAATGAACTATGGACTGGACTATGTGTGGGTTAATGGACTATGGACTGGACTATGTGTGGGTTAATGGACTATGGACTGGACTATGTGTGGGGTTAATGGACTATGGACTGGACTATGTGTGGGGTTAATGGACTATGGACTGACTATGTGGAGTTAATGGACTATGGACTGGACTATGTGTGGGATTAATGGACTCTATGGACTGGACTATGTGTGGGGTTAATGGACTATGGACTGGACTATGTGTTAATGGACTATAGACTGGACTATGTGTGGGGTTAATACACTATGGGCTGGACTATGTGTGGGGTTAATAGACTATGGACTGGACTATGTGTGGGGTTAATGGACTATGGACTGGACTATGTGGGGTTAATGGACTATGGACTGGACTATGTGGGGTTAATAGACTATGGACTGTGTGGGGTTAATGGACTGGACTATGTGTGGGTTAATGGACTATGGACTGGACTATGTGGAGTTAATGAACTATGGACTGGACTATGTGGGGTTAATAGACTATGGACTGTGTGGGGTTAATGGACTGGACTATGTGGGGTTAATGGACTATGGACTGGACTATGTGTGGAGTTAATGAACTATGGACTGGACTATGTGTGGGGTTAATAGACTATGGACTGTGTGGGGGGTTAATGGACTGGACTATGTGTGGGGTTAATGGACTATGGACTGGACTATGTGTGGAGTTAATGAACTATGGACTGGACTATGTGGGGTTAATGGACTATGGACTGGACTATGTGTGGGTTAATGGACTATGGACTGGACTATGTGTGGGGTTAATGGACTATGGACTGGACTATGTGTGGGGTTAATGGACTATGGACTGGACTATGTGTGGAGTTAATGGACTGTGGACTGGACTATGTGTGGGGTTAATGGACTATGGACTGGACTATGTGTGGGGTTAATAGATTGTGGACTGGACTATGTGTGGGGTTAATGGACTATGGACTGGACTATGTGTGGGGTTAATGGACTATGGACTGGACTATGTGTGGGGTTAATGGACTATGGACTGGACTATGTGTGGGTTAATGGACTATGGACTGGACTATGTGTGGAGTTAATGGACTATGGACTGGACTATGTGTGGGGTTAATGGACTATTGACTGGACTATGTGTGGGGGTTAATAGATTGTGGACTGGACTATGTGTGGGGTTAATGGACTATTGACTGGACTATGTGTGGGGGTTAATAGATTGTGGACTGGACTATGTGTCTGGTTAATGGGGTTCAGGATCTTAACAAAGTGTGTTAAAAGTTTTGTCCTGTCTGCACACACAGATAAGAAGTTTGTGATAGCGAACGCACGCGTGCAAAACTGCGCCATCATCTTCTGCAACGACGGCTTCTGCGAGATGACGGGTTACTCACGGCCGGACATCATGCAGAAGCCGTGCACGTGTGACTTCCTGCACGGGCAGCTGACCAAGCGGCACGCGGTCGCACAGATAGCGCAGGCTCTGCTCGGCTCGGAGGAGAGGAAAGTGGAGATCACGTACCACCGCAAAGACGGTAAGTTCCTGTGGTGCTTCATCACGTGTGCAAAAAAATAAAAAATACAACACCAATTTTTTGTTTTGATGAATGAATTAAAGAACAATATCTGGTGGTCTGATTGTTGAAGATCTAAATGATCTAATGTTCTACACTTCATTCGAACAGCACTCGGGTTTGACCCGAACTTTCATTATTGCTTATAATAATTGCTTTAATTTTGGTATTTGAACATGTCAGTGTTTAATGTCAGCAATTCAATGTTCTATGTGACATTTTGGACCAGAAATAATAATAATAATAATAATAATAATAATAATAATAATAATAATAAGGTTAGATTGGAAACAGTAACGCAGCTTAACATCACCAGTGTAACTAGTAATCCAGAAACGCTTTTAAGTCTTTCTGTGAGCTTTGCATTGAGGCCTGTTCACGTTGTACTGTTTTGAATGTTGCTATATGCAAACGCGTCTTCGAGAGCAGGGGGAGGAGGCAAAAAAAAAGGAAAACACACACTGAGGGTGAACGAGAGGGCAAATATTATCCCTGACCTCTGCCTCTGTGTCACAGCAGTATTATAATGATTGGGTTCACTGGTACGTACGCAGAGGTAAGAAATATCGACAGGAACGTAAAGCATCATACAATTATAATATGGGGGCAGTACAGACAGGAAAGGTGTGTGAGAGAGAGAGAGAGAGAGAGAGAGAGAATGAAAGAGACAGAAAAACAGACAGAGAGAAACAGTGAGATGGAGAAGAGAGAAAGAGAGAGAGAGAGAGAGAGAGAGAGAGATGAAAATAGTGAAAAAAGGAGGACAGATAATGAAAGACTAAAACAGAATGAGAATAAGAGAAGGAACGTGACAGAGATAGATACACATGGGGAGAGAGAGAGAGAGAGAGAGAGAGAGATACAAAGTGGGAGACAGAGATAGATAGATAGATAGATAGATAGATAGATAGATAGATAGATAGATAGATAGATAGATAGATAGATAGATAGAAGCGTTTGTTCCAGCTTTCCTCTGAACGCTTGACACCAGCACACACGGGGGTGGGGGGGTGGAGGGGGGTGGGGTGTATTTGGAAGCTGACCTCGAAGTGTTCGCATGTTTGGGGCGAATGAGAATAGAGAGGATTGTGTAAGAAAAGAAAAGCAGCGTGACCTGAGCCGAGGTCTAAATAAAAAGCTCCTCTGTGTGCATGCGTGCGCTGAAGTCCATGCACAGACCCATCGAGCCGAGTCGGCGTGTTGTGCTACGGAAAGTCACACCTGTGGTAATTAACACATGTCCGTCAGTGTCGAGGGTGTCGGGTGGCACAGCGGAGGCTGAAGGTCAGGGCAGGGCCGTGCCAACACCGGCTCAGCCAGACGGCCACGGCTCATAAGTCAGCGCTCGAATGAATGGACTGATGCCATAATCAGGTGCGGAAAGTACGGAGCTGATGAATGAGAGAGGGACGTGTGCCATCTGTTCTAATCTGACATTATTTCCCTGTTGGCCCAACAAGCTGTGTGCTGCTTCATGTCAGATCTGATCAAAAATGACTTATTTCTTTGAATCAGTGAGAAACCCGGTGATATTTATCATGTGACTATGGCAAAGGTTTTCCAGCCATATGTGGTTCTTCTCCAAACAAATTGGGTAGGATGTCTCTGGATGTGCTAGCATGCATTTCCCCTTCACTGAACCTGTGCAGAAAGTCACCTTCATGAAGATGATCTATGGTATGCTTTCTATAGGTTGGATTTGGTGTTACACCTTTGGAAAAACCTTTCAGGCCCCCAGGCCTCCTTACCTGCATCAGTACCTACTTTTATTAACACCCTTCTGGCTCTAAAAATCCCCACAAATCTCCACAAAATCTAGTGGAACATCTTCCCAGAAGAGTGGAGCTCATTCTCACAGGAAATGGAGACTATTGTCCTAAAACCTTAGAAAATACAGATGTTAATATGAAGAAAAACAGATGCATAAATGAGGAAGTAGGATAAAATAGGTTTTGTGTGTGTGTGTGTGTGTGTGTGTGTGTGTGTCCTCAGTTGACTTTGCTCGTTTTTTTAATGTACTCCTATGGGAAGAGGCTGCCAGGTGCGCAGAATGTGGCCACGTGGAAAAAGTGCTGCTGCAGCCATTTTTTGGTCACTGCAGAGCTTTTAAAGTTTTTTCAAAAAAATTAAAAATAAATAGCGCTCCTGACCAATCAGACTCCAAAAAAACAGGAGTCTACAGCAAAATTTGGCATGTATGAATACAAGTTCCAATATTCCGGTTAAAAATAACGTGTATTTTCGACATATTGACACGTACGTGATGTGACCTTGAAATTCTTTCTTTGCATGTCCCAGTGATGTCAGGAAGCTGGGGTCAGAACACAGGATCAGCCATGATACAGCATTGGGGGCCTTGCTCAAGAGCCCTAATAGTGGTAGCTTGGTGATACCAGGGCTTGAAGCTTTCGATCTGTAGCAGGAAAAATGGGCAAACGTAAGGATTTGACGAGTTTGACAAATTGTGACGTCTAGACGACTGGGTCAGAGCATCTCGAAAACTGCAGCTCTTGTGAGATGTTCCTGGTCTGCAGTGGTCAGTGTCTATTAAAAGTGCTCCAAGGAAGGAACAGTGGTGAACCGGCGACAGCCTCATTGGCGGCTGAGGCTCATAGATTAATAAACAAACTCCTGTAGCTCAAATCGCTGAAGACGTTAAGGCTGTTAATGCTTGATGGATCAGGACTGTTTTGGGAGGAGGTCATAATGCCCATTTGGTGAATATAGTCAGCTAGGCTAGTTGGTTTAGCCTAAAATGTGAAAAACTAATGTAAACCCTTTAGCAAAGCTATGAAAGAGAAACTGGAAACTCAGCCCCAAGGAGACTTCTAGTGTACCGGAATGGTTTGATGATAAACCTTTTCATTTTCAATGACAGGTCCTGACATCAAGACATAAAGCACTTATAGCCAACAATGAAATTGTCCCGAAGTTAGTGTTCACCCATAAAATTGTGTCACAAATTACATGATGTAATGCCAGGTGGTGGCAGGAATGTGGTGGATTCCACACTGTCATAAATGTGTGACACTGCATCATAGCAGCCATGGGTAACATGTAAGTAATGAAGTGAAGGGAGCCAAGAACTAATCCCTGTGGAACACCACTGAGCAACAGGGAGCACCGAGAGAATTCTGGAGCTAAGAGCAGGCTCTGAACCAGGAACCAGGGGAAAGCTAATTGTGTAACACCGAAAACAAAGAGCTTCAGCTAATTAAGCCAATGTTTAGAAAGAGAAAAGTGTCTACTGTTTCAACATTGATAACAAAACATTAAAACACAAGTTTAAATCCCAGGAACACCAAGCTGTGATTCCTGGGCCCTTGATTAAGGCCCTTAGCTGCTCAGTTGTATGTAGGATATAAATGTAAGTAAGATGTAAGATCGTCTGCCTGATGCCTTAAAAATAATGCGAATGCCGAAATAAATATTTTCCATCACAGTAACTCCCCAAGCATGTGTCCCTGGTTTTAGTACAAATATGACAAAAAAAACCACTGTGTCACTGGACAGCTTTTAAACGAAACCACAGCGATATCACATGGAGGAGTTCTCAGGAAGAGTTCTCCTGTCCGTCATGTTCTCAGGGGAGCCCTGTCTGCTGAACAGAATTATATTGTATTTGTCGAGAAAGATACATGCGATGTGTTTAAATTAGGCCCAAATAAGGTTCCCTAGATGACAGCTGTCTTACGGTGCCTTCGAAATGTGACAGCCTTTATCCTGATCTCATGCAAATGCTAAGCAGAAGTGCTGTCTGCCTGAGCTGCTGCCTCTGAAACCCAACAGATGGTTAGTGACAATATTTAGAAAATATTTGATGTGCTATATATCATGAAATATTGTGTTTATTGACACCTGGCTATAACCAAGTGTGACAGGTGCTAATTCAGGGCTAGCAGTGGGCGGTGCATGGGAAATAATATAAAGGAGGCGTGATATCCATCACAATGTACAAGTTTGCTCAAAAGAAATTAACAGTATTGGGATTCAATTAACTGAACTGGAATTGCATGAAAATTTTATGTCTGAGATGCTAAAGAGACACTTAGGTGTCTAAACTCATCATCATCACCATCACCACTATAATCATCATCACCTCACCATCATCATTATCATAACCATCAACACGTTGTCATCACCATTGTTATACATCATAACCTCACCATCATTATCATCACCATACCATCACCATCATCATCATCTTCTCATCATCATCATCACCTTACGTATATATATGTATATAGGCTTTTCACTGCCTTTCTGTAAATATCACCCGACTTCATAAACACTTATACGCTGTTTGGCTTAAAAGAGCATCTGGCTTTAAATAAATGTGAAAAACATTCCCAAACTGGAGACCACATTGATTTATTAAATGTAGCGCACCTAGAACTCCACCCTGAGGCACTCCTCACACCGTCAAACTGCTCCTCCAAGGACTCGCTGCTATTTACAAAGCAACGATTCTCAGTAGCCTCGAGAAACCGCCAGGCTTTCCAAGGTTTACTGATCATTAGAGAAGCTCCACTTACCATACACCCTGCTAACAGAACTGCAAAACAACACTATACTGTAGCGTCAGGGAACTGTACAGCTTTATGCTGGTTCTTGCTTATTGTCAGAGAAACGTAAGTAAACGGCTAGCTGTTTGCTAGAAAACGTAGCTGTAGATTTGATCATCTTAAGCGGACCGTATTCATGAATCTCAGATAAAGTCTTACGATTGTGATGGATATCAAGTCCAAATGTTTATGCTAGCATCTAGCATGATTGACTCATGACTAGCTTTCATTATCATTCTGCTCCTAGCTTTCTACTGAGGTATTACATGTAAACAACATGTATAACATGCAATGTATGGACAAAAGTTTGTGGACACCTGACCATAAGATGCATGTGTCCATCAAATTGTACAACTAGTCTACATTTGCTGTTATAATAAGCTCCACTCTTCTGGGAAGATGTTCCACTAGAGTTTGTGTGGAGTTGTGGAGATTCGTTTAGCCACAAGGGTGTTAGTAAAGTCAGGTACTGATGGAGGTGAGGTGAGGATGCCTGGGGTGCGGTCAGGTATAAGGTGTTCAATAGGGTTGAGCGCTATAGTGGGAGATCATCCAGTCCAACCCATGTAAAGATCTCCATCTAGATAGGATATATGGAAGCCCTGTGGATAAGATGTTGGTCTTCTCATCAGAAAATCATGGATTCCAACCCCAGCACTGCCAAGCTGCCACTGCTGGGCCCTTGAGCAAGGCCCTTAACCTTCAATTGCTCAGCTGTATAACTGATAAATGTGTCGCTCTGGATAAAAGCAACAGCTAAATGCTGTAAATGTCTCTCAGTTCAACTGCAGTGAAAATACAAAGATCCTATACAACTGTGTGCCTCCATCTTTGTTTGGTGAAGATCCACATACGGCTGGAAAAGTCAGGTGTCCGTATAGTGTATATTTAGCCCCACCCCCGTTTTTTTCTGCTTCTCATACACACAGGTGAAAGTTTGAGCGATGAAACATGCAAAACATTGCGTAATGTGACGATTAAAAAAAACTGCAGACAAAAATAGAGTTATATTTCCTCAATACGTCTGGGCCTTGCATGAGATCCTAATCAAATGTACCTCCTTCTTAATCTCTTTTGGCTCTCAGAGCCGAAAAACAGTCCACTGCACTAAACCATTGGCTGTCAATGATGAGCGTTTTTTTTGGAAACAGATGCACACACTCTGAAACACTCATACACATACTCCATACGTGTCCTACAGATGATTGACACATACGCTGTGCTTTATTTAGAGCTGATAGTCCTGCAGAGAGTGCACTTCTAACTGCAGCTTTATTTCCCAGCCAGCGGCCAAACCCTCTCGCCGAAGCACACCGTTCGCTCGCAACGCAATTACCTTTCATTACCGCCGAATATTATAACGTGAGCTATTCACAGAGTGGCGTTTTGCTTTCCGCAGAGCCTGGAAACGCCGTCCCACTGAATAGTGCTTTAAATGAGAAAATTAGCAATCGTGACTTTCGTCCCTCGAACAGAATTACATCCGCCTCCATTACCAGGCGCATGACGAAGAGGATCATATGAAATCCTTTTCCCTGCTTTCGCTCCTTCGATTTGAAACGCTTCCAATTTTCTCCGTATGGGAATTATCTCTGTATTTTTATTGTTTATAGTCTCCAAATCTCTCAGAAAGCAGAATCTCATCACAGAGTAGCAGGAGAGCTTCTTCTCCAGGCTTTATTCCAGTATGTTCTTCTCATCTTTCAGTATCAGTTCTGTTTATATATATATGGTTTGTGTAACGGGACTCAAAATTCATGGCTCGGTTTCGGTTCAGTTCGATTTCGGTACATTTGGAGGGGAAGAAATGCGAAACACTAAAATTGCTTGTGGTTTTATTTTTTAATCACGTCGTTTATTAACGTTTGTGAACATCATCGGTTTACATTCTTAAAACAATTTTAAAAACAGCCTGCTTGGTTTTCAGTTAAAAAAAAAGATAATACAATAAATCAAATGAATCCCATACACTTTTTATTTTATGGTAATACAGATGTGTATAAGTGTGTGTGTGTGTGTGTGTGTGTGTTTGTGTGTGTGTTTATATTTAACATTATGAGCGGTGAAGTAAAGAACACTGATGATCTCTTCATCATGGCACCTGTTAGTGGGTTGATATATTTATTAGGCAGCAAGTGAACAAGTGTTTAGGATTTGAGCGAGTTTGACAAATTGTGACGTCTAGACGTCTGGGTCAGAGCGGCTCCAAAACTGCAGCTCTTGTGAGATGTTCCTGGTCTGCAGTGGTCAGAATCTATCAAAAGTGCTCCCAGAATGGAACAGTGGTGAACCGGCGACAGGGTCACGAGCGGCTGAGGCTCATTGATGCACGTGAGGAGCGAAGGCTGGTCCGTGTGGTCCGATCCAACAGACGAGCTCCTGTAGCTCAAACTGCTGAAGAAGTTCATGCTGTTGATGCCCGATATGTGTTTTAGCAGCAAAAGGGGACCAACACGATATCAGGCAGGTGGTCATAATGTTACGCCTGAACAATGTATATTTGCTGAGATCTTGTCTCATTGGTTCTTGTAAATGATCTATAGATTACCTTTTTTGTTTGCTTCTAAATAAAAAAACAATGTGTGCACAGGGAAGATCCCAGACACTCCAGTAACCAGGTCATGTAGCCTGACAAGCCCCCGTCTGCATGATGAATGAGGAGTATTCACAGGCACATTAAAGCACCAGTTAGAAGGCCTGCTGAATGATTCTGTAATCTGATGTGTGACTTTACAAGCAAAATGGTGGATAGGCCACGCCCACCATTCACGAAACATCAGCGACTTCAATCAGTATGACATCAGGCGATAAGAAATCCATCAGCATCCATCATGTAACCCAGTAAGAACTTGTCTCTGGTTTTCTGACCCCTGTGGGCAGTGCCACCTCCTCCCCGAGGAGACCATAGTGTCCTCAGAGAGAGAAAGCACAAGAGACAGTGTGTGTGTGTGTGTGTGTGTGTGTGTGTGTGTGTGTGTGTTAACTGGTGACTCAGAATGGAATGTATTTATATCTTGTGTGCTGCTCTTGGCAGGTGTAAACCTGAAAGAAGCTCCAGAGCTTAGTTCTTCTCTTTCTCTCTTTTTCTTTCTTTCACTTTGTCCCTCTGTGTCTTTCTCTCTGTCTCTTTCTTCCATTCGAAAAACAACGAGCCGTGCAAATAAACACTTAACACAACAGTAACGCTGCAGCGAACTGCCCCAGCACTAACAAAGCTCTCAGATCAGCAGGGAGCCGTGATCAGACGCGCTCTGATGCCGTGCCGCCGCGCCTGCCAGCAGGACCCTCGTCCATCACGATCGGAGGGAATTTCCATCCATCTGTTCCTCCTAACCCACCTGTCCCCTGTGCTTTATTACTCCAGCTTGCCCATGGCTCCAGGTTTCTCTTTGCTCCAGGCATGTGGCCGGAATAAGCACTTCCCTGATAATCATTCTGTCAGAACAATGTGTCCAGGTTCCACCCGGGAATCACACCGCCAGGATCTCACACCTCCTTTTCTGGGAAGATATTCAGAAAAGTGAATTTCTGCGCTATAAAGAGCTGAAGGATTTTTATTGTTATACCCGAAAGTAATGATCTGAAAAATGGTAGCACTGCAAAGCGGATTTCTAAAGAGCCTCTAGAGTTTCAGCAGTAGAGCTGATGTGCTTTATGATGTGCTTTTTACACAACACACTGCGCCTTAACATGATGGAGTAACTGAGTGACTGAGTGACTGAGTGAGTGTGTGAGTGTGTGAGTGAGTGAGTGAGTGAGTGAGTGAGTGGATGAGTAAATGAGTGAGTGAGTGAGTGTGTGAGTGAGTGAGTGAGTGGGTGTGTGTGGGTGAGTGAGTGAGTGAGTGATTGAGTGTGAATTAGTGAGTGAGTGTGTAAGTGAATGAGCTAATGAGGAGTGAGTGAGTGAGTGAGTGGGTGTGTGGGTGTGTGGGTGAGTGAGTGAGTGTGAGTGAGTGTGTGAGTGAGTGAGTGAGTGAGGTGTGAGTGAGTGATTGAGTGTGAATTAGTGAGTGAGTGTGTAAGGAATGAGCTAATGAGTGAGTGAGTGAGTGGTGTGTGAGTGAGTGATTGAGTGTGAATTAGTGAGTGAGTGTGTAAGTGAATGAGCTAATGAGTGAGTGAGTGAGTGAGTGTGAGTGAGTGTGTGAGTGAGTGAGTGTGGTGAGTGAGTGAGTGTGTGTGTGAGTGAGTGAGTGAGTGAGTGAGTGAGTGAGTGGAGGAGTGAGTGGGTGTGTGTGAGTGAGTGAGTGAGTGAGTGGATGAGTGGAAGAGTGAGGAGTGTGTGTGTAAGTGAGTGAGTGGGTGTGTGGGTGAGTGAGTGTGTGAGTGAGTGAGTGAGTGAGTGTGGTGAGTGAGTGAGTGAGTGAGTGAGTGAGTGTGAGTGTGAGTGAGTGAGTGAGTGAGTGGTGAGTGAGTGAGTGAGTGTGTGAGTGTGAGTGAGTGGTGGTGAGTGAGTGAGGTGAGTGAGTGAGTGAGTGAGTGGAGTGAGTAAATGTGTGAGTAAGTGAGTGAGTGTGTGAGTGAGTGAGTGAGTGAGTGAGTAAATGTGTGAGTGAGTAAGGAGTGAGTGAGTGAGGAGTGTGTGTGAGTGAGTGAGTGAGTGAGTGAGTGAGTGAGTGAGTGAGTGAGTGAGTGGATGAGTGGATGAGTGTGTAAGGAATGAGTTATTTAGTGGGTGTGTGTGAGTGAGTGAGTGAGTGTGTGAGTGAGTGAGTAAATGTGTGTGAGTAAGTGAGTGAGTGTGTGAGTGAGTGAGTGAGTGAGTAAATGTGTGTGAGTAAGTGAGGAGTGAGTGAGTGAGTGAGTGTGTGAGTGAGTGAGTGTGTGAGTGAGTGAGTGAGTGAGCGAGTGAGTGAGTGAGTGAATGAAAGTGCACTGCAGGTGATCTGCTGGAAGGAAAAAGTGGATTAGATGTAGACTGGAACTACACACACACAGACACACAGACACACACACACACACACACACACACACACACACACACACACACACACACCACCCAGTGTAATTTCGGAAGCCTGCAGTCAGTCAGAGTGCTTATTACTGCCTCCCTGACATCTATACTGTGTGTGTCTGTGTGCGTGTGTGTGTGTGTCTGTGTGTGTGTGTGTGATTGTTTGAGAGAAAGAGAGAGATTGTGTGTCCTTTCTCTTTGTTTTATTGAACTTCACCTGACCTGCTATAGCACTGTTGTCTCTTAGAGCCTTACAATATGAGAGATATGGTGTGTGTGTGTGTGTGTGTGTGTGTGTGTGTGTGTGTGTGTGTGTGTGTGTGTCAGCCAATAGGTATAATTTACATTCACAAGCACAATATTAAAAAGCTGAACAAAGATGCTAGAAATGTCAAATATTTGTCGCGTTCTGCTCCGTAGTTCTCGATTGGTTTCGAAATGAAAGTCTTCCTGTTCAGCATTGATTGAAAAGTATTCATTGTTCATGGTTCTCTTGACCTTGATATCGGACCTGTGTCTCGTGTAGCATCTAAAACAATCTTACAGATGGTGAAAGTGAGTCTCGGTGAAAGAGGAGAGCTCCTGGGGCTGATTGTGGACATTGGCGTTCTAAATAAAGCATCCTAATAAAACATTAAAGGGGTTGTCGAGTTGCTCCTGGGTGGTTCTCTTGCTGGTGGAAGCCCGGGTTTGTTCTCCTTGTGGACGAGAAGAAACAATAATGTTCCCACAATCCTATGTCGGAAAAATCAGTTACAGCTTAACATCACAAAGCCCTGACCCTGTAGTCTCCTTCCAGCCATGTAAAAAATAACCACAAACATGGAGGCACACAAATGTATAAAACATCTCTGGATGCTGCAGCATGGACATTTTCCCTTCACTTGGACTAGAAGACCCAAAACTGTTCCAGCATCACAAAACCAGCTTCTTTTAGATATGCTTTCCATGGGTTGGATTTGGTGGAAGATCTCCTGCTGTAGTGCTGCAAACTCGCAGAAAATGGTCACTTTAACCAACTTTGGAGCTCTGTTTTTGCCAGTGAGCTCACTGTGTTTCAGTCCCATGTCCAGACACCTTTTTTTTCCATACATTTGTTTTAAAAGTATATTATTATTAAGAAGAATGGATACTCCTTTTTTCTGAGAAATAGCTAGTTGTGCAATGTTCCTGAAGATCTGATTTTCATGAGTTGGATGTGTTGGAAGATCTCCTGCTATAGAGCTCCAACCCTATTGAACATGAATGCACTGCACCCCAGGCCTCCTCACCACCAACCTGACTTAACCATAATGGCTGAACGAATTTCACACAAATCTCCACAAAATCTAGTGGAACATCCTCCTAAAACAGTGAAGCTCACTATACCATCAAATGGATACATGGGATGTTGTGCTCAGTGTAGTGGTGAATGCTCCGATATTTCTTCCTGCATCACCACTACTGAGGTTGCCAGTGATATTACGTCGTTGATGCGGAAAAGCAACATGAGGAGAGATGGAAGTAAACTGGTGATATTCACTTCGGAGAAGCGGAAAGAAAAACAAACCAGTTTGGCTTAAGGAATTTTATGTGTTCCAGCCAATGACGGTATGCGCACCGGCCCCGCCTCAACTTCGCCCTGCCACACCTTCATAACTCCCTAAGACCAGTAGAGGGCACACGGTCAAAAAATAAACGAAAAACATTAAAACACGCCAACCAAGAAATTATTTAAATAAAAGTTACATACTAAATAACAATATTCAAACATAAATCTATCTAATGGCTCCTACACTCAACAAAGTGTCCACAAATTCTTACAAAATCAAATACATTCTTACATACGTTTGCTTTGTTTGATAAACCTTCATTCCAGTGTGTGTGTGTGTGTGTGCGTGTGTGTGTGTGTGTGTGTGGGTTTAGCTTTAATACTGCATTCAGAAGACTATTTAATGCACTAATACCAGCAGCAGCACAGCATGAAATTTAAGGATATGAAGCAATTATTCAGCACCATGGAGCTAAGCTCTTAAGCTTCTCTTTTACTCTGTACACACACACACACACACACGTTTTAGCATTCTGTCACAACTAGCTACAGTGCTTTTGCTAGGCTAACCTTGTAATCTGAAATGAACTGTAACTCCTCAAATACACCTCAGATACAGGAGCTGCTCCACCACTGGACTTCTCCATGAGGAAAATCAGGAACCTGAAGAGCATCACCTATGAGTATCAGCTCCTAATAAGTTTCCACAATAACGCTTATCTTACAAGTTACGTAGCTAGTTACAGACAAATGTACATGTAAATAGAAATACAATATAAAAAGAATATAAAGTATTAAAGTATAAAATAGAAGTATGAAAAACAAGAAAAAAGGAAAGTAGAATATTAAAATAATTTACAAAATGTGCAAATAGTGTAAAGAATTAATCATTCGACCTGACATTGGGATGCTCTCCATCAAATCTTGAGAAGACACAAAGATATTAGATTTATTTCATCTCTCCTGCAGCACACACACACTCTCACAGATGCGCACGCACACACACACACACATACACACACACACACACACACACACTCACACACTCACACACTCCCAGAGAAAATCAATCCCAAGCCAGCAGGTGATGGATGGAAACATGAAATGAGACACTTCCATCCCGGTTGTTAAGGAAATTAATTTATTGAAAGAATTTAGAATCTGAAGTAAAATTTCTGAAGGAATTTCTCTCATGTTTAAAAATCCTTATCGTCAAAGAGTAGGCTGATGTTTGTTCGGTTGCATTTTGTTGGATTTTATACCAACGTTTCCTTGAAAAATCAAATCTTATTGACCAAAAGGTGTGGAGAATCTTCATACAGTACATCAGCATCGCCATAACATGAGCACAATGGTTGGGCATCAGGGTCATCAAGGCCCTTTCATCAGAATCACTGATTTATGTTTATTCCGGTTTTGTCCATGAATACGTATTCAGTTATTCTCAGTAGTCTCTTCTCTTCATTACATAGAGTTTCTTGGGTGCATTGATTCGAGTAGCAGCGCCACTGAGTGTAATATTAGATTTGAGTTTCTATCCAATCAGATTTCAGACGTCACATCACATGTTGTCAACGTGGAAGAAATAAACACTGCAGGCTTCGAATCCATGTCACTCGAAGGCTGTTAACAAATCAGATTTCAGGTTGGCGAATTCGAGGTCCTCTAGCAGGCGTCCAATCACGTCGGCAATTTCACGTCCTTTGATTGGATGTTCAGAAAGCACGCTAGTCAGAGCTCGTAAACCGCATCTGTAGCAAACTGCACGATCTCAAATATATTTGGTGGACAAAGGAGAAGAAATCCGGTTTTAGATATGTGTAGAAGGACATTTACAAGACAGACTTTTTTCAAGACTTTGTGAGAAAAAGGTCGGCCGAAACAGTTCAAAATAGTTGTTAAGCTTTTTCATGAGTCATTGATACTTTTTCCTGTCGAATGTGCACCAAAACACTCAATTTGAATCCCCAGGAAACCGTTATGTACAAAAAAAATGTTCTGCCGTTGATATCGATGCTTCTGCTAGAGATGATGTATGCAGGAGGTGCAGTTGTGGCTACAGTGAAAGGAGACTCGTTGAATTGTGTTCATTGGGTTTTTTGCTTTATGCCATTCATTCTCACTGTATGAGATTCCTGTCTGTGATGCAGCACTCTGCTCTACTGCGTTTCTCGATGATACTGATGGATTCTGTAGCCGTGGCATCATAATGACGGAATAAGAGGAGGATTGATTCAGGACACCACTGAAGGTCTTACAAAGCCCGATCCTTTTGAATTGTTATATTGGCATAAGAGAAATAACCCTCTCTGAAATATTCTGTGAATAATTTCACAAGTGTTTTATTATCATGTCATGGATTTGAAATGCTCATTGAGCTCAACAGCTGTCCAGGTTTATCAGTTTTCTGTTCTTTTCTCAGAATTGGAAAACAAGATATTCTTGCTTGCAGAAATCACTCTGGAAGATGCTGGAATATTTTTTCACACTATGCGTTTTTTTCCATCATGCTCTCGAGACTGAGAGTGTTGGTGAATCATGAACCTGAAGCCGTCTGCTGTGAGAGCGCACACAAACCTATTCCACTCGATAACAACAGAAAACCTCGCTCGTCTCATTTCGCTCGTCTCATTTCTCTCGTCTGTCCTCCCGGTTGCAGAAGGAAATGGATGGAAGCTGTTGGAGGAGGAAACCTCCCTCTGTGTCTCTCCCCCCAGACGATGTTTAAACAGTGTTTTGTGCAGGATATATGGTGTTGTGGAGGAGCACTGACATTGAGGTACTGCAGGGCCTGATGCTGCACATATCTGCTTCTCCGAATGCATTCATCATCCGGGGGGGAGAGAGATGAGCTGGATTAGAGCGCCGCTGGAAATACCGTGTTGTCGCAAGTCCAAAAACAAATTGCAGCGCTTTGGAAAGACCGAACCACTAGAACATATAGATGTTTATTGTTCTGTTAAGAAAAGACTTTCGGTTCGATCCATCGTAAGTAGGGGACTACCTATATAGGGGGGATGGGAGCTCAGTGGTGAAGGTTCTGGGTTACTGATCAGATGGTTGAGCTTTCAAGTTCCAGTGCTGACACTCTTGGGCCCTTGAGCAAGGCCCCTAACCCTCTCTGCTCCAGCTGTATCGTGGTCAACCCCAGCTTCCTAACACTTGCTGGGAGATTTGACCCCTTTACTCTATGAGGAAAAGTATTGGAACACAACACTAAATGATTCAGTTCAGGTGTTTCGATCAGGTCCTTTGCTACAGGTGTGTAAATGTAATGGCCATGCAGTCTACATTTTATGAACATTTGCAAGAAATGTGAAATGGGTTCTGAAGAGCTTGGTGAATTTTATGGTGATAGGACGCCACCTTTGCAATAAGTTCCTGAACTTTCTCCAGCACTGTTAGTGGTGTTATTGGAAAGTGGAAGCTTTTAGGTCAAGAGTTGGAGACAAAGTATATGCCACAGACCGAGGTCACAGATGTCCCCAAGATCTCCTATTTCTATTGCTGAAGAGTTCCATACTTTCACTGATATTAATGTTTTTCTCAGTTGCTTCGGCGCGTTTCTCAGATCAGAAATTAAATTCTTAAGTCACTTGCGCACATCACATTTCTCGTTGCTTTGATCGAATTGCGAATGCTTTGGAACATGAATTTGATTGATTCAAGTGTGAACCCTGTTCAGTCTTTTGTGATCAATATAAATCAAATATTCAAAATATAAATGAATTTGTGCTGCTGAAATTCATAGATGACGTACAGAAGATGTGCATTTTCAGTCGCTGTGATCCAAACCATAGTTTACATCAGGAACCACTGAAACTGGGCAGCGTCATACTGACAACACGACTAAACATGTTGATCATGTTTGTGAACAATGACAGAAGAACATGTGATTCTGATGGGAAGGAGATGTTTATTGACACAAATACTTACTTTTGAGAGATGAACAGTTTTTTTTTTTACAGTAAAGTACAGACTTTTGCAAGAAATCCAATGTGTTGTGCTGTTTGTACACATTGTTTTGAGAAATGCACTTCCTGGCTTGCAAATAACAAGGATTATTCCAGAAATGCTCCAAAGCAACTGGGAAAAACTGTAATATGAGCTTGGATATCTGATAGCAGAGGAAAATGGAGCCTATTGATTGAATGATTGATCAAATCATGTACTTGCACAGTAAAATTCCTTCTTCGCATATCCTGGTGATGTTAGGATGCCAGGGTCAGAGCATAGGGGTAGCCATTAAACAGCTGGAGCACAGAGGGTTAAGGGCCTTTGTTTATGGGCCCTAAGTGTGACAGCATGGCGATACCTGGGGTTTGAACCCCCGACCTTCCGATCAGAGCCTTAACCACTGAGCTATTACTCCAGAGGTGTACAGATGGGCAAAATTATGAATGGAAAAGGCGTTATAGGAGCAAACAATCTCTCACACACATGCACACACACACATGCGCACACACACACACACACACACACACGCATGGAGAAGAAAAAACAGCTCACGATTCTGTAGATTGTATTTCTGTTGATGAATTAAATCATCGTGCAAATACATTATTGTCCCAATGATAAACAGAGGGCTGCCGTGCAGGTGTGTGTGTGTGCTTGTGTATGTGTGTGAATGCAGATGATGATCGCTTCACCTCTGTGGGATTTTGTGTGTGTGTGTGCGTGTGTGCGCGCGTGTTTGCCCCTGACAAAAATAGCTCAGTTTGACAGTGGAGCTCACAGCGCATTGGACAAGAGAGAACAGTCTGTGCTATATTTACACACACACAGACACACACAGACACACACACGCACACACACACACACACCTAGACACACATACACACACAAAATCCCACAGAGGTGAAGCGATCATCATCTGCATTCACACGCACACACACACACACACACACACACACACACACACAGACACACACACAGACACACTATTCTCTCCTGCCTGTTTCTGTAGCATTTATGCCTTTTTCTTTGTAGAGAATTTTATATATGTGGAGTCCTTCAATCACTCATACACACACACACACACACACACACACACACACACACACACACACACACACACCTAGACACACATATACACACAAAATCCCACAGAGGTGAAGCGATCATCATCTGCATTCACGCACACACACACACACACACACACACACACACACACACACACACACACACACACACACACACACACACACACACACACACACTATTCTCTCCTGCCTGTTTCTGTAGCATTTATGCCTTTTTCTTTGTAGAGAATTTTATATATGTGGAGTCCTTCAATCACTCATACACACACACACACACACACACACACACACACACACACACACACCTAGACACACATATACACAAAATCCCACAGAGGTGAAGCGATCATCATCTGCATTCACGCACACACACACACACACACACACACACACACACACACACACACACACACAGACACACTATTCTCTCCTGCCTGTTTCTGTAGCATTTATGCCTTTTTCTTTGTAGAGAATTTTATATATGTGGAGTCCTTCAATCACTCATACACACACACACACACACACACACACACACACACACACACACACACACACACACACATTCTCGCAGCTGTTAATTTTTCCTTCCTCACACTTCAGCTGAATCATGCTGTCCTGAATAGTGACAGGGAAATGAGATGATCTGTATGTGTGTGTGTGTGTGTGTGTGTGTGTGTGTGTGTGTGTGTGTGTGTGTGTCTATTCACATGCAAAGGCAGCCGCAGATGAACGTGATGATGAATGATGCTGCAGGTCAGCAGCTGCAGCGTAAGACACACACCGCATTTCCTCCTTTTTTTTATTAGGTTTTTTTTTTTTTTTTTACACCCGTGTGAAGCGCATCATGACGAGAAGAGGACATGATGAGATGAGGACATGACGAGACGAGGACATGACGAGACGAGGACATGACAAAAAGGCCAGACCGGGTTTACGAAAAACGAAATCTCGCAGGAGCCACAAAAAATACACGGCACGCTTTCCTTGTCGCCCTTTCGTTGCCATGGATACTTTACTGTCATGATCTCCAGAGAGAGCAGTCAAAATCCCTAAGCCTGAGATACACACACACACACACACACACACACACACACACTGCATTGATATGCATGTGCACATACACACAAACATGTGGACACACAACCAGGCCACACACACATACATCTGTAAACATGTGGACACCCAGATGCAAATTTATAGTAAAATAAAAACAGGGAATTCACAGACATATAAACATGTAGAGACACAATGAGATAGATAGATAGATAGATAGATAGATAGATAGATAGATAGATAGATAGATAGATAGATAGATAGATAGATAGATAGATAGATAGATAGATAGATAGATAGAGTCAACAGTGCAAAGTAATGGAGTGTGTTAGAGAAGTGAAGAAAAGAGTGCAGGTAGGGTGGAGTGGGTGGAGAAGAGTGATAGCAGGAGTGATTTGTGATAGAAGAGTATTTCTCGAGAGTGAAAGGGAAAGTTTATAGGAGGTGGAGCTGGAGGTAGCAGAGCTGAAGATGCTGAGATTTTTATTGGGAGTGACGAAAATGGACAGCATTAGAAACGAGAAGAACCGCGCATGTAGGACGATTTGGAGACAAGGTGAGGGAGGTGAGATTGAGATGGTTTGGACATGTGCAGAGGAGGGACATGGGGTATATCAGTAGGAGAATGCTGAGGATGGAGCCACCAGGAAGGAGGAAAAGATGAAGGCCAAGGAGGCGGTTAATGGATGTGATGAGGGAAGACATGCAGATAGTTGGTTTAAAGGAGTAGACAGAGTAGAGTGGAGACGGATGATCCACTGTGGTGACCCCTAACAAGAGCAGGCAAAAGAAGAAGAAGATTTATATATATGAATGGATGGATGGAGGGATGGACGGACAGATAGATATACATTCTCCTCACAATATGTGTAGAGAATGTGGGATATATCAATTTACAATATGGAAAATCTTTACTGTTTGTACAACTGTAAAAAGTTATACACTGTATAAAGTATACACATTGTCCTAACGATGTAGTGTGATGGTAGATGGAAAACAGCTGGCACTGACCCTGCTGGTTCGAACAAAGAAATCAAATTGGCAGAATTTTAATAAAATAAAGATTTGATGCTTTAGAGCTTTTAGTTAGTAATACTAGATTGCTCGTCTGGAAGCTCATTAGGAGAAGAAAAAGGGAAAGAAAAGTCAGATAAAAGAAGAAATACTGGTTAAATAACCACAGGCTGGTTTAATTATGCTCCAGCTGCTGAATATTTCATACTGGACTGTCGTTTTGTGGGAATCCATTCACAAGCCGGTATTGAGGTGGTATCACAGCACGTGTGTGTGACGTGCCAAGACCTGAAATGAATCCTACATGGTCTTATTATTTGGTGAAATGTCGTGGAAGGCTCATGTCGATGATTTATGTTTTCTTATCCGCCAGGTTCCGATTTCCTGTGCAACACCCACATCATCCCGGTGAAGAACGAGGAGGGCGTAGTCATGATGTTCATCCTGAGCTTCGACTACATCCTGGAGGACGGGAGCATCGACTCGCTGGAGCGCATCAACCACACGTCACCATCCAGACCGCAACACAGTGAGGCTGAGAACTGCAACACACACACACACACACACACACACACACACACACACACACACACACACACACACACACACACAGAGTGTCCTTGTGTTTTCTCTATCTGCTCTACATTACAAGAGCATTTAAGCAAGCACTTAATGGAAATTGGAGCATAAACAGAGTAAAAGGGACACAGGGGGAATTTAGAGGAGAGGAGGAGGAGAAAAGAGGGAAAAAATGAGAAAAGGTAAGGAAGAGAAGAGAAGAGAAGAGAAGAGAAGAGAAGAGAATAAAATTTCCCAGAAATTACCTTCTATAAGATGGCTGTGAAGAAAATCCCTCTGTCTGAAAAGAAATCAGATGACTTATACGATTAGTGATTATTCTGTGCTGTGTGTGTGTGTGTCTGCGTGTGTGTTTGAGAGAAAGAGAGAGAGAGTAGCCATAGCTATGTTCTCCAGGCAGCACGGGAGGTCAAAAGGGGGTCAATACTTATGCACATCGGGGCCAGATACACAGAAGATTCCTCTGTATTTACTGCACCCCCCCCAATAAAGAAATAAAATAAAATAAAAATAAAAACAACATACACACACACACACACACACACACACACACACACACACACTCACACACTCCACCACAGGTACACACACACCATCTCTCCATTACACAATCATATTTCACACATATAAATCCCAATTAATAACTAATGCAAATCTGTCCACAGGTATCATAGCAACAGAGAGGCTTCTGAACTAAGTGTGTGTGTGTGTGTGTGTGTGTGTGTGTGTGTGTGTGTGTGTGAGAGAGAGAGAGAGAGAGAGAGAGAGAGAGAGAGAGAGAGAGAGAGATAGATAGATAGATAGATAGATAGATAGAGAGAGAGAGAGAGAGAGAGAGCACTTACGGAGGAGCCGTGTACCAAATAGTTTGCATCGGCAAAGTAGTGGTTGCAACAGAATTATTCGTTATACTGCAGTGAAACAAATCCATACATCCATCCTTCTATCTCTGTATCTTTCTCTTGTTCTATCTCTTTCTCTCCCTCTTTTTTCACTATAAACACCCCAGAAACATAGAGAAAGTTCATGTTTCTTAGATGTCAGAAATGTATTAAAGAAAGTTCCCAAAAACAGATGCAGGTCTCAGTGGAGTCTCGTGGGTGGGAGTCCCGGGAAATTCTTGGAAGATTCTCAGGGCAGTCTTGGGGGAGTTTAAGGGGATTCTTAGGGCAGTCTTGGGGGAGTCTCAGGGGATTCTTAGGGCAGTCTTGGGGAAGTCTCAGGGGATTCTTAGGGCAGTCTTGGGGGAGTGTCAGGGTATTCTTTAAGGGAGTCTTGGGGGAGTTTCAGAAGATTGTTAGGGCAGTGTTGGGGGAGTCTCAGGGGATTATTAGGGCAGTCTTGGGGAAGTCTCAGGGGATTCTTAGGGCAGTCTTGGGGGAGTGTCAGGGTATTCTTTAAGGGAGTCTTGGGGGAGTTTTAGAAGATTGTTAGGGCAGTGTTGGGGGAGTCTCAGGGGATTCTTAGGGCAGTCTTGGGGGAGTTTTAGGGGATTCATAGGGGATTCACGGCAGAGTCTCTGGGCTCACATTTGATCCCAGATATAAAAAGACTAGTTCGGTCTGTGATTTAATTAATGCTTGCACTGGATTTAAACACTAAGAAACTGAGAACGAGACAGGCTGAAAAGAGAGAGGAAGAGCGACGGAAGATCAGGACAAAAGAGGAAGGAGAGAGAGTGATTATATATAGAGAGACACACACAGAGAAGAGGAGATTTGAGAGACAGGAGAGAAGAATATAGTGGAGGAAGGGATGGGGAGAAAAGGATAAAAGGAGCGAATAGGAGGCTGGAAGAAGGATAGAATTGGAGGGATGCATTTAGGCAAGGAGGCACAACTTGTGTGTTATATGTGAAAGTGAATGAGAGGGGGGTGGTTTTTTATGACACAAATCTATTATGACTGAGTAAATCTGGAATGACTGACGGTTCCCTTATATAAACTGACATCCCAGGAATCCCCGCCCACTTAAGGTTCTTTAACATTAGCAGGATTTTGCCTGGGGGTGGTATAGTTTAGTGGTTAAGGCTCTTGGTTACTGATTGGAAGGTTGGAGGTTTAAGCTCTAATATTGCCAAGCTGTCACTCTTGGTCCCTTGAGCAAGACCCTTAACCCTCTGTGCTCCAAGGGTGCTGTATTATGGCTGTCCCTGTGCTCTGACCCTAGCTTCCTAAAAATTGCTGGGAAATGTGAAGAAAAGAATTTCACCATGCTGTAATGTGTATGTGACAAATTAAGGCTCTTCTAGATTGATGCCCTCAACTCAAGGTCCTTTCATTGTGAGAATGAGTTACAGTTGGGACACTCAGCATTGATCATGGAACGCCTTCACTGACTGGAGCTTACCTTGATGCCAGAACATGATGTGTACCCACAATCCTTTGCTGCTGATGTTATGGTATTTGATGAGAGAGTGATAAAGCGAAAGATGGATAGAGAAAGAAATCTAATTCATATTTGACTTTGATGAGAGACTATAGGGAGGCAGGCCGCTCCGTTTGAGATTAGCCCTTTCTCGCCTCCTTCCTACAACGTATTGATGCTGACGCCCCAGTTTTCTCTCGTCAACGATATTTTTGTCTGACATCCGAGCACATCCAGCTAAAAATTCCTCGCCTTGCCTTGCTGCACAGATTTACTGCAGTCGAACAGACTCACAAACCTTCTGTAGCAGCGGCTGTCCATCAGATTTAATCTGAAATCTTTCTCTCTCTTATGCAGCAGCCGCTACAATGTGGTAACAAAGTAATCCGTATTCAAGCTTTTTTGATCAAACTGTTTTTTGTGAATGGGTAGGGCATGTTAGGGCCTGTGGTATCCAGGATCAGTTCCTGCTTAACATTTCTATCATGTAAAATAGCTTCTTGTGTCGCTTGGAGTTTGCTACTGTTGACTGACAGTTTAATGCCGGGTGCACACTGCGATTTTTAATATTCCTTTGTGAGTGTTGCTTGTCAGACTGTACATCCCAATGACACACTGTAGGATTTTAGTTTCCATGATGTCAGATTGTGTGACAGTCCAAAATTGTCACATAAGAAAAAGGCTCCAGAGTTTTACCTCATCAGTCCGTAGCTAGAAGCAAACAAAAACAGCGTTCATTTGGTTGGTCAAAATCAAGGAATTTGGTCCCAGGTGTTGCTATACATTTTGCTTAGACTATACAAGACAAAACAGACTACACGAGACAATACAGACAATACAGATTGAATAAGAACACAATATATGATAGAGCAGTAATGTACATAAAGTGTGAGAGTGCATTTTGTGGGCGACATATGGGGATGAAGTGATGCGTGACTGTTATTATAATGCAGTACTTAGATATGAAGCAGGGCATATAATTAAGGTCAGTTGTTAATAAGAGTGCTTGCCTGAGGAAAGAGACTGTTCCTGTGCCTGGCAGAACGGAGGATTTGAAAGAGGTTTTGTCCAGGGTGCAAAGTTCACTAGTGATTTTTCCTTCCAGTTTCCTCGTTCTTGTATAGTACAAGTCCTGGAGAGTGGGCAGGGGAGCACCAACGATTCTTTTTCTGCTGCTTTTACTGTTTTCTGCAGCGGGTTTTGTCCAAACCAAACTGCTCCAAACCAGATGGTGATGGATGTACACAGGACTGATTCAATGACTGCAGTGTAGAACTGTATCAAGAACTCCTGTGGCAGACCATACTTCCTGAATTGGTGTAGAATGTACATCATCTGCTGGGCCTTTTGAGAATGTAGTCTATGATGGACTCCTATTTCAGGTCTTGGGAAATGGTAGTTCCTGGAAACTTGAAGGACTCCACAGATGACACAGGGCTGTCAGATATTGTGAGAGGGAGAAGCGTTGAGAGGTCTTTTCTAAAGTCTAGACTAGAATCTCAACAGTTTTGAGTGTGTTTAGCTCTTTGTTGTTCTGACTGCAATATATCACCAGCCACTTCACCTCCTGCTAATATGCAGAATTGTCATCATTTTGGATTAGTCCAATAAGCATAGTAACATCTGCAACTGTCAGGAGTTTAAGAGTTGTGCCACTGGATGTGCAGTTATTAGTTTAGAGGGGGAATAGCAGTGAATAGAGGACACATCCCTGAGAAACACCAGTGCTGTCTCTCCGAATACTGGAGGTAACCCTGCCCAGTCTCACCTGTTGTTTCTTGCCTGTCAGAAAGCTGGTGATCCACTGAAAAGCTGATCTGAAGTCAAAAACATAATCCAGGCATATGTTCCTGAGCAGTCAAGGTGTTGCAGAATGTAGTGCAGCCCCATGATGACTGCATCATCCACTGACCTTTTTGCTCTTTAGGCAAACTGTAGGGGATACAATAGCTGTTCTGATACATTCTTCAAGTGGGCCAATACCACCTGCACAAAGGTCTTCAAGACGACAGATGTCAGAGCGACAGGCCGGTAGTCATTCAGTCCTGTGATAGAGGGTTTCTTGGGGACCGGAATGATGGTGGAGAGTTTAAAGCAGAAGGGGACCTCACACAGCTTCAGTGATCTTTTAAAGACATGGGTGAAGATAGGAGCCATTTAGGCTATTCTGATCTCCTTTGTCAGTATGTTCATGCCCTGCTTATACAGGGCTTTGTCCTCCCCTCTGTAGGCACCCTCCTCGGCATGTTGAAGTTGTTTATGTTTGGCTGTGAACCATGGCTTGTTGTTACTGAATGTGCAGAAGGTTTTGGTTGGCACACACACTTCTTCACATAAACTGATGTAAGATGCCACAGTGTCAGTCAGTTTATCCAGACTGTCATTTCCAGCTTCAGAGACACTCCAATCAGTGCGGTCAAAGCAGTCTTGTAGTTCCTGCTTTGCCTCACTGGTCCATCTCTTTCTTTTTTTGACTACAGGCTTAGCAGATTTTAGTTTCTGCGACCGCAGTGCCCCAAGGATTCCTGAGGTACAGAGTACAGTGTGTTTTTGCATATTCATATGTCTAATGCTATTGCTGTTTTGCACAACCTTTTTTTTGTTTACATTTCGGGTTTTATTTAGAAGTAAATAGTTTGTTTTTACAGTACAGTTTGTTTTTTTGCACATTGTACTGTATAATGTATACTGTATTGAGGAGAAAACACTCTGGATGTTGTTTACACAAACATCCCAGGTGCCTAACAGGCGAAGCCCCGCCCCCACCTCGGCTACTCAGACTACATCTCTGTTATGCTGATCCCAGCATACAGACCACTCAGCGACGTTCAAGACCAGCCCGAAAACAGGTGAAAACCTGGCCAGCAGGATCTGCTCTCCAGGACGGCGATTTCATTAACTTGGAGGAGTTCAGGTCAACAATGACCAGCTACATCGGCAAGTGCATATATGATGTGACCATCTCCAAGACCATCACCACACGCTTTAACTGTGACTGCTACGGTGCATGCGCTGTTAAAATCCAGAGACTCTGCCTTCAGAGCAGGGGACAAGACGGCCTTAAAGACAGCGAGGACCAAACTGTCCCGTGCCATTAGAGAGGCAAAGTGCACACACGCCAAGTCTACGGCCACTTCCAGGACAGCGGAGACACCCGGTGCATGTGGCAGGGCAACTTCACTTGCTTGTGACCATGACGCCTCTCTCCCAGAACAATGTCTATGTCTGGTTTGAGGTGCAGAACAATATGGCGGTGAGAAACACTGCACCTGGTCAAGTTTTCGTATCACTCCACAACCCTTCATCTGGCCATCACCTACCTAGATTCAACACAATCATCCCTCAGCACCTGATTGAGAAGCTGAACCTACTGGGCCTGAACACCTTACTCTGTACCTGGATCCTGGACTTCCTGACTGGGAGATCTTAGTCAGGCCGGATCGGAAACAGCATCTCCAGCACCACCACATTGAGCACTGGGGCACCTCAGGGCTGTGTGCTCAGCCCACTGCTGTTCACTTTGCTGGTTTATGGCTGTGTAGCAATGCACAGCTCGAATCACATTATCAAGTTCGCTGATGACACGATGGGTCTCATCAGCAAGAACGATGAGTCAGCATACAGAGAGGAGTTGCAACGGTTAACAGCCTGATGTGGAGAGAACAACCTGTCTCTAAAAGTTGACAAAACGAAAGAGATGGTTGTTGACAGAGCACATAGGAGCACATAGGAGCACATCCTCTATGGAGATCGTCAAGAGCACCAAATTTCTTGGTGTTCATCTGGCAGAGAACTTTACTTGGTCACTCAACACCAGCTATATCACCAAGAAAGCCCAGCAGCAACTGTACTTTATGAAAAGGCTAAGGAAAGCCCATCTCCCTCCCTGACCACCTTCTACAGAGGGACCATTGATAGCATTTTGAGCAGCTGCATCACTGCCTGGTTTGGAAACTGCACCATCTTGGATTGCAAGACCCTACAGAGGATAGTGAGGACAGCTGAGAAGATCATTAGAGTCTCTTCCCCCTCTATCACGGACATTTACACCATACACTGCATCCGCAAAGCCAACAGCATTGTGGATGACCACACACACCCCCACACACTCTCTTAAACCTCCTGCCATCAGGGAAGCGGTTCAGAAGCATTCAGGCCGCCACATCCAGACTGTGCAACAGTTTCTTCTCTCAAGCCATCACGCTTCTCAACACAGAACTGAACTAAAACACGCACACACACTCAACAGTGTGACTAATCTGTACAACCCGGACTCAAACACACAATCGTATTCACTTCACACATCCATGTCTTCAGCACACTCATATTATATCACCTCATTACTACAAACTGTTTACATGCTGTTTGTGCACATCTTTTTGACTGCTGCTATTGCTTTTTTTTTACCACTTTTGTTTACATTTTGTAAATTACAAGGTTCACTCCAGTTCTCTTTTACACACCGCACTGTGTAATATACAGTAGGTTTACTGGCGGCACTATTTTGTGTTTTTGTCCTACACTGTCTTGTGTTGTCCTACACTGTCTTGTGTTGTCCTACACTGTCTGTCTTGCACTGTTTGCACCAGGTTGCACACGATGCACTTTATGTGGCGAGGACACTTACTGGTCCTCAGCCCTTTGTTTTCTGTTATGTATCTTTATGTTGTTTAATGTAGCACCAGAGTTCCGGGAGAAACGTTGTCTCATTTCGCTGTGTACTGCGTCAGCTATATATGTTTAAAATGGCAATAAAAGCTTTTTGACTTGATATGCATCCTTAAGAATTATGTAGCAAATTATACATTGTGTTATTTTCTCTAGTGGAAAAATGTATATGCTATCTGTCTTTTGGTAGTTCAAGAGTTAGTTTTGTTCTGTAAAAGAATAATAAAAAAAAAATCCGGATTTTTTGATTTGCCAGGTTTTCCAATGCATCACTTACATTGGCATGCAGTGGGATGGGAATGCCGGTCAGAATGAATGAGGAAAATTTCCACAGTGAATAAAAAGGGTTACATTCCTTGATAATAAAAACGTCATACAAACATTCCTTTTCCCTCCATAACTCAATAGGCTTCTCTTCTTACTTTACTGTCCACCTGACCTGTTTCAACATTTTTCCTGAGGCGGTTTGAAGGTTTCGGCGCTCCTATTGGTTCTTGGTTTGACAGAATTTAAGCCTAAGATTTTAGAAATCCTAAAGGATTTTCAAAATTTCTCAAAAAACTATCAAAAATCGTGGGCAAAATCCAATGGTGGACGAAGTACACAAACCACGTAGTGAAAGTAGAGATACACTACACACATAACAATGCACAGGAGAGATGAACTAAAAACATGAAAAGTTAAATAGCTGGAATCAGCAAATAACAGCAAAGCAGCAGAATGCGAATTACAGCGCAGATGTTTTTGACTCTGTGTCCCACCAGGAAAGGGCCGCTTCTTCCGTTTCCGCCTCCCCATACCACTCAGCATACTGGGACTGAGCAAGCAGTCCCTTCCTCAGGAGGACCCCGACGAGGTGACCGTCTACTCGCCCGAACAAATCGACATCCGCTCGTCCTGCTCATCCTCGTCCTCCCTGTCTCTGTCACTCTCACCACACGGGCTTCGTCCGTCCACACAAGACAGCTGCAGCCCCTCCCATGCCAACGACACCAGGGCTCTGATCGGCCAGAACCTGCTCGATTCCTCATCTCCGGCGTCCGGGCCTCAGGACCAGTCTTCACTACGGGACACGAGGGAAAGGACGGAGCATTGTGGATCGGTGGGCAGCGGGAGCGTGTGCACTCTGCGCAGAGCCTCGTCCACACAAGACGTTGAGGGATTAAATACGCACGTGGACAGAACGTACCGCGGACGGCATTCCAGTGAAGGTATATGTAAACTTAAACACACAAACACACACACACACACACACACAAACAGAGCTTTAACAAGCTTCATTCACAGCCGCACCGCCTGCTTACTTATTTTCACCACTTTTCACCCTTCCTGCCTCCTCTTTCTAACACCCCTCCTTCAGACAATGGGCGAAGCATTAAAGGTATCCGCACCAACCCTGTCCTAATGAGCACGTGCCTGCCTGCCTGCCTGCCTGCCTGCCCACCAACTGGACGCATGCCAAGACCCAAAACAAAACCCTGGGATAAGAAAATGAATGCTGCTGGAAATGTGCTTCATGCTCTTATTAAAGGAGCATCATGTGCAGCATGTGATATATGGTGGTCCGTCCGTGTGTGTGTGTGTGTGTGTGTGTGTGTGTGTGTGTGTGTGTGTATGTGTGTGCATGTCAGGGCTGCACAATTTCATATCAGAACTAAATATTAGCTGACAATCTGGTCTTTATGCAGATTTTCTACAATTTTAACCATTTTTTTCACACTGTTAGATTTCACTATACCGTATCCGCTCAGTGCGTAGGGGCGAAATAATAAAGCGGCGTAAGAGATACTCTGCATTGTACCTTATTCCCAGCAGCCACTTTTGGGCACTTGAGCAAGACCCCTAACCCTTGCTCAAGTGGTGGGAGCTGAGTGGGTAAGGCTTTGGATTTTGTATTGGAAGGTTGCGAGTTCAAATCCCAGCACCACCAATCCAAGTGCCACTGCTGGGCCCTTGTGCAAGGCCCTTTTCTCTCTACTGTTTTGCTTTCTAAAATAAATTGGTCCAAACTTCTGTATAATTTGGGGGACTCTGGATTCATTGGTCACAAGTTTAAATCCCAACACCACAAAGGTTGTAACTGCTACGCCCTTAAGCAAAACCCTCAATCCTCAACCGCCCAGGTATATAAAATGGAGTTAATGTAAATGTAATACAGCCATCTATAATTCTGCATAATGTGGTGGCGGTGGGAGCTCAGTGGTTATGGCATTGGATTTTTGATCGTAATGTCATGAGTTTAAATCCCAGCACCAATCCAAGCTGCCTCTGCTGGGCCTTGAGCAAGGCCCTTATCCCTCAACTGCTCAGGTGTATTAAATGGAGTATTCTAAATGTAACACACTCCACAATTTGGGGGTGTTGGGAGTTCAGTGGATAAAGCGTTGTACATGTTAAAATCCCAGAACCGCAAAGAAAAAAAAGCCACGTGTGAAAGAGTAATATTTAGAGTTTAAACAATGTTTGAGTTTTATTATTCGACTCTTTTTTATTAGTCTTGGACTTTTTCTTATTAACCATTAAATTTGCCGACGCGGAAGCTTCACGCACACGAGCGCAAGTTTGTGAGAATGCACGTGACACACCGAATGACTGACGATTTGCACTTCCGCAACTGCATTTCAGTCTTTCTTTTGGATTCACGTTCGGCTTCTGATTCGACTGATGAGGCACCAACCGTTCTCGAGGGAAAAAAGCCCGGTTGTGCATCATTTCTTTTCTCAGTATAAACCTAGAGTTTTATTTCAGGTCTGCGGTGTGTATTTGAGCACTTTAGTCCTTTTCATTGCTGTAATTCTCTCTGTTTCATGTTTTGTACAAAGCCAAGATGGCAGACTGACTATGAATTTTTTCCTCCCAATCCGAATCACTCTAATCCCCTCCCCTCCTTCTCTTTCGCTGTTTCTGATTGGCTAGTATCGCGCTCTTGGATGGCTGGGGGTATGGCTAGAGCTTTTCCTATTTGTGTCCCTAGTCGATCAGCATGACACTGTTTGTCTGTCGTTTTTTTTGTTTTGTTTTTCGTCTCACCTATTTTTCAAAATAGTGTTTCTGTTTTAAACACCAAGACGAGTAAGATGTCCATTGTGAAGGTGTGCTGTTCATGGTGGTGTTGTCTTTCTGGTTTTCTGTGCTATTATCATTAGTAGAGGGGAAAGAAAACGCCTGAACTAAAACTCTGTGTGTGTGTGTGTGTGTGTGTGTTTTTTCTCTGACAGGGCCATTCAGCCAGATCAAGTGCAGTCTTCTGGGCTCCACATCCGACTCGAACCTCACCAAATACAGCACCATCAACAAGATCCCTCTCATCACGCTCAACTTCTCCGAGTCCAGCAACGACAAGCGGCCCGCCTCGCCGCCCTCCTCCGAGAAAACCATCATCGCGCCAAAGGTCAAAGATCGCACACACAATGTCACGGAGAAGGTCACACAGGTAAGACGTCAACCAACATGACTAACACCTTAATGCAGGAGCGATTCAAATATACACCGTATAAGCAACATGACTGGTGTGTCCTTTTTTTATTCCACATTCAGTCCCTATTTCCTGTTATAATGACCTTCACTTTTCCGAATAGATGTTCCACTGGATTTTGAAGTGTGTTTGTGGAGATTTGTGGAGATTCATTCAGACACGAGGGTGTTAGTAAAGCCATGTACTGATGTAGGTGAGGTGAGGAGGCATAGCCAATGCATAGGATACATTAAAGCACCATATGAAGCAGCTACCGATGCGATAAGATACGATTCCCCCATTACGATGCAGTGCGATCTGATTACGATCCGATTCAACACGATGCGAAAAAATCTGATGTTCTACAATTCAATATGGTACAAATAGTTCACTTATATGTCTTTGGTTCAGACTGACAGCAAATCAATTTACTTTGGTGCCTTCTGAGTATTACGCGTGGCCCCTTCAAAAACACGCCTCCGTAGTGCAAAGATTAGGAAAAAAAAGCTGATTATTACAAATAATATCTACTAATAATTATATAGAAATAAATCCCATTTACAGACACAAATAGGTTTAAAACGATGCATCAGCCATGCGATACAAATGGCAACTTTTATCCGATGCATCACACCGTTAACTTTTCGCGAATCTTATGCTCACCCTACCCTCCTCACAAAGCGTTCAGGTTGCCAGATCCGAACGACTTTAAATAAATCACTAGACACAAACCCGTCTCTCTCGAGACCCTGGTTTTGGTGAGCTCCCTGGTTCTTGTGTTCCTTGATTGTTTGTTTGTTCAGTCGTTGTCTGCCTGTTACTAAGCAGATGGCATTTATCGCACACAGATGGCCGGTTTCATCTTTTCAGCTTGTAGTTTTTTTTTTATCAAAGCTGAAGAGTTGGACACTCATTAAAGCTACACCTCAGGACGTGATGCTTGGCAGCTGCCTAAAAAGATAAGCCCTGTGCTGAGTGCGATTCTCGCTTTCACACACCCACTCACACACACCCTCGTAACATAAAATACGACCCTTTAAGGACATTTTCGACAAATGACCTGCACAGATTTTTACGAATAAAAGATGGGAGCAGGAGGCCGTAAGTTTTACTGTAGGAGGAAAAGTTCCCAAATAACTGCTACTTTATGTATCTTTTTATATGTTTATTTCTAGACAACAAGTGTGTGTGTGTGTGTGTGTGTGTGTGTGTGTGTGTGTGTGTGTGTGTGTGAGTTTTCACATACGATATAATTTACTATATTGGGTTCATTAGCACAGAGACAAGACATTAACACTCCACTAGATACAAAACAAATCACACTGGAAATGTACAAATAGCTTAAACACACACACACACACACACACACACACACACATAGAATAACATATTGGGTTTAAAGTTATTTCGCTTAATTATTGAAGTCCTAATACTTTATTTATCCACATTAGGAATGCACACACACACACCCACACACACACACACACGCACACAGCACTGGTATAACACACAATTGTTGAGTCGAGATAAACACGTGCATTAAGTGCACACATCGTTCAGTATTCAGAAAGTTTTTCCCGCTCCGGTTTTTACGTTTAATATGAAGTGCAATAAACGATGCACGTTTCAGTGTTCGCTCGATATAGATTTTATTTATTCTGTATTATTACAACCCCAATTCCACAAAAACGTTGCGTGTAAAATATGAATGAAAACAGAATGCGGTGATCTGCAAATCTGATAAACCCATATTTTAATCACAACAGAACAAATGTTGAAACTGAGGAAATTTGATGGATTTATGATTTAAGGAAAAAATAAGGGTACTTTTGAATTTGATGGCAACACGTCTCAAAAAAGTTGGGACGGGGCGACAAAAGTCTGGAGTAAAAGTATTATTAAAATGAAACAGTAGGATGATTGGGTATAAATAGGGTATTTTAGAGAGGCAGAGTCTCTCAGAATTGAAGATGGAGATGAAAGAGCTTCACCAATCTGTGAAAGACTGTGGAGCAATTTTAAAATAATTTGTTCCTCGAAATAAAATGGGAAAACAGTTGAATATCTGATCATTCGCAGTATATAGTATCATCAAGAGTTTCAAAGAATCTAGAGAATTCTCTGTGCAAGCGGACAAGGACCAGATCACTATTGGATGCCTGTGATCTTCGGGCCCTCAGGGGACACTGCATTTAAAACATTCTTGATTCTGTAATGGAAATCACTGCATGGGCTCATTAACATCCACCAGAATTCGCTGTCTGTGAACACAGTTTTCCAAGTCGTCCACAAATGCAGGTTAAATCTCTATTATGCAAAAAAGAAGTCATGCGTGAACATCATCCAGAAACTCATTTACGTCTCTATATATCTATTCATTTATAAATATATAGAATATTTCCAGAACATTCTGCTGGTATATTGTTCTTATCAACTGCTTCTACTGCTACCTTTAATTAGGTTTTATATATATTTAAAGGGGTGGCATTGTAAAGGCTAATATCAGACAGCAAAGGATCCTGTTGATTAATGAAAATATATTCGTTTGTTCATTAAGTGAAAAATGCACCTGATTTTAACAATTAAGGCGGCGGCATGCTGGTACAGCGCTGTGGGCACAATTACGGCATATGCCCTCAACTATAGCGACTTACATTTACCTCACTCATACAACTGAACAGCTATGGACCTTTCTCAGGGGCCCCAGGAGTGGCAGCTTGGTGTGGCTGGGATTTGAACTCATGAACCTTTAGATCCAAAGTCCAATGCCTTAACCTCTAAGTTACCACCTCCTTATTTACGTTTATGGCATAAGTCAGACACACTTTGGAGTCAGAGTGACAGAAATCTCAGCTATACAGCTGTGCTGAGCAGTTGAAGGTCCAGGGCCTTGTTCAAGTCGAAACCCACGGCCTTCCAATCAGATTAACTGAACCCCCACTTCCTTTCTCTTACTCTCATTTGTCATTACAGCATGACAGGTCGATGGTTCACTAACATTGTAAAATTGGTAATTGTTCCTGATATTGCCAATAAATGATGATAAAGAAGATGGTGGTAGATTTTCCATCTTCATCATTATTGTGGATTTCCTCTGTGCGTGCCCTGTGATTGGCTCACATCACATCCAGTAGGGTATCCCTGAGATACCAGGATAAAGCACTTAAGGAAAATGAAGGGACAAATATTTTCAAGCGCTGCTCGAGACAAACCTCTGAGGTGTGAACTGCAGAAAGATTGTTTCAGTGACCACCATCAGGTAACACCTGATTGTTCAGTGTGGATACAGAGAACATTCCCAACTTATCAATGAAACTTACTAGGCATCAAGTTTCAATAGCAGAAGCTTGTTTTTTTTTATTTTTATCTGGTAACGAGGAAACACCTTTTTTTTTTCCATCGCCGCTACAAATAGATCTCGTATTCGACACGCAGTGACAAAAAGTAAAACTGTAAGGTCAAGCACTGGATCTGCTAAGCCTCCCGATAGGCCGCGCTCATAATTAAACAATACGCCTTATCGATTCTGCTTCCTTTCCAGGGCATGGAAGATCTATTTTAAGCCTGACCTTTGACCCCGAGCCACTGAAGTCTGCACGTTAATCAGTGTGAGGGAGAGAGAGGGCGCGAAAGGCGCCGCGAGAGCTCAGTTCTATTCCTGACACTTTCCTCCTGCTTTCTGTGACAGTAATTGCTGTGCCTTCAGGATCATTTGCTCTCCGTCCGTCTGTCTGTCTGAGTGTCTGAGTGTCTGCGTCTTTCTTTTTCTCCCACTTCGTTTCTTTCCCTCTGTCTCAGTCGCTGAGAGCACACATGGCTCTGGTAATTATCTCCACAACACTTAGGGTTGCCTGAAGGATCCCTACCCACACACACACACACACACACACACAAAGTCAAACTCTTTAAGTGCACAACCAAAAAGGTTTTCTGAACGACTAATCCAAGGTGTGCGGGGAGGGAAAGGGGCTTCAGGACAGCAATTACACACACACACACACACACACACACACACACACACACACTAATACAGCCAGGTTGCGCTCTCGGACAGGGAGTGTGTAACAACTGAGTCGCATGATATCGATAAAAACAAACTTTAAAAACGTCATTTTTTTGAATAAAGCTGTGATTTATTTTATTATATTTTTGCCAACACAATCAGGTCGCATTTTATTGGACAGTTTACGCCACAGACACAATCCACGAGAGATTCGTGCCAATAACAGAAAGCTGATTAACTGTTGCATGTTGGTCTCATTTGTAGTCGTAATACAGCGATTTATATTTGGACCAGCGAAAGAAAGAAACTACAACATCACAGAAACTTTCTAAAGTGCTGCAGGAGCATTTAAGTTTTTGCTTGGGGTTCATACGTTCTCTGTTTTTTTTGTTTTTGTTTTTTAGAATAAAAAAAAATGTATAACATCATGTGCCGTTTTTTTTTTATATGATGTTCAATAAGTTCTTAGGCACCTTTTGTATTCTTGCATACATTTGTATATATAAGATATTGCATTTATTTTAAAATGCTATTTTATTTATATTTATTTTTCGTGTACTTTAAAGCAGACTCTGCTTTATATGGTCATAAGTCTGGTACATTTAGTCCCATTTTCCTCCACTCTTCTGGAAAGATGTTCCACTAGATTTTGGAGTGTGCTTGTGGAGATTTGTGTTCATCAGCCACGAGGGTGTTAGTAAAGTCAGGTACTGATGTAGGTGAGAAGGTGAGGAGGTACTGGAGTGCAATCAGTTTTTACATTCATCCCAAAGGTGTTCAATAGGTTTGAGATCAGACCCTCTATAGTAGGAGATCTTCCACTCCAACCCATGTAAAGCATATCTTCATGGAGCTCACTTAGTACACGGAGCATTGCCATGCTGGAACAGGTTTGGGTTGCCAAGTTCAAGTGAATGCAAAGTTTTATTAAACCGCCTCCAAAGACGTCCTGTACCTTTGTGTGCCTCCAGCTTTGTGGTAACAGTTTGTAGAAGAACCACATAGGGCATCAAAAGTTCATGTGTTCCAATACTTTTTGTCCATATAGTGTAGATAAAAATTGTAATTGCTGTAGTATAAGAGAAATAAAACATGTCAGTGTTTCTCAGATTTAAACTTGCTGCAAACCAAAAAGTGCAAGAGGCAGAGTCACGTGTTCAAGGTAAATAATCAGATTCATCTAACAACGCACTCTGTCCTCATTAGGTGTTGTCTTTGGGTGCCGACGTGCTTCCAGAGTACAAGCTCCAGACGACGCGCATCGACAAGTTCACCATCCTGCACTACAGCCCGTTCAAGGCGGTGTGGGACTGGCTGATCCTGCTGCTGGTCATCTACACGGCCATCTTCACACCGTACAGCGCCGCCTTCCTGCTCAACGACCCCGAGGAGAAGAAGAGTCGCGTGTGTGGCTACTCGTGTAACCCGCTCAACGTGGTCGACCTCATCGTGGACATCATGTTCATCGTCGACATCCTCATAAACTTCCGCACCACGTACGTGAACGCCAACGACGAGGTGGTCAGTCATCCGGGCAGGATCGCCGTGCACTACTTCAAAGGATGGTTCCTGATCGACATGGTGGCCGCCATTCCCTTCGACCTCCTCATCTTCGGATCGGGATCAGAGGAGGTGAGAAACGGCTCTCTCATTGGGTTCCATCTCCTCTGGATATGTCCTTATGGTTTCATGTCTACTTTGACATCACAGCCTACTTTATAACTACTTTATGACATCACAGCCTACTTTATGACATCACAGCCTACTTTTTAACCTACTTTGACATCACAGCCTACTTTATAACTACTTTATGACATCACTACCTTGTCCTAAAATAAGTATAGAATAGGCAGTGATGTAATAAAGTAGGTATAAAGTAGGCAGTGCTGTCATAAAGTGGGTAAAAAAAGTAGGTGGTGATGTTAAAGTGGGTATAAATTATTAGGTAGTGATGTCATAAAGTAGGTATACAGTAGGCAGACTTTATACCTACACAGCCTTATTTATACCCACTTTGACATCACCACCTACTTTATATCTTCTTTATGACATCACTGCCTGCCTGAGGTTAATATAAAATGTTTACACTGAGGAAATGTACCATTTCAAGGAAAAAATAAGGTCATTTTGAATTTGATGGCTGCACCATGTCTCAAAAAAGTTGGGACGAGGCGACACAAGTCTGTGAAAAGTGAACGTTATTAAAACCGTTGGAGGAACATTCTGCAGTTAATGAGGTTAATTAACAGCAGGTCAGTAAGATGATTGAACATAAATAGTGTATAAACCTCACTCTAAGGCTTATTTAAACAAGTTCCAGCAATAATAAAGAAAACTTTCTCTATTTTAAAAGAGACACTTTGTCATGGTTTCCACGATCTGTGCTGAACGTTAAAAGGCTTCTGCTGTAGTCACGTTCATCTCAGCGCTGAAGTTTTGTCAGAATCACATTGAGTTTAGATTATATTTGAGAAAATATTTACATTACTCAGTCCTGACACTGCCGTGAGTTTTTATAAGCCGTTGTGTGATTCTGTGAGATACTGAGCTTCGGAGTCAGTTGTCATGATGGAAACCATCATAACACAACCTCATGTTTAAAAGAAAAAAGCAGCTAAAGTGTTAAGTGCACTTTCATCTTTATAACAAGTGGCGCCTGGGAAATGGGATAAGCTCTTTCGAATGTCCATGTGGAGTCACAGGGTTGAACACTGCCCTTTTGATTTTGGGTCATTGCACATGTGAAGAAAACATGGAAAGAAAACGCACAAGTATAAATGGTTCATGAAAAGGCTTAACAACTGTTTAGGACTGTTTGGGCCGACCTTTTATCTCACAATGTCCCGCTTTTTTAAAGACCCTTCTTGTAAATGTCTTTGTTAGTGTATCTGAAACCAAACCAACTTCTTCTACTCTGTCAGCCGTTGTGGAATGATGTATTTGAGCTTGTGCAGTTTGCTAAAGATGCGGTTTGCGAGCTCTAACCAGAGTTCACTTGAATACTTTTACTTTTACTGGATTCATATTTTAACGAGTGGATCTCCACTTTAAAACATCTACATGGATTGTCTACACTTGATTCAACAGGGTTTTTGAAGGGTATAATGTTGCTATGCTATGGTGGGGTTCCCTGGTGGTCTAGTGGTTAGGATGCGGCGCTCTCACCGACACGGCCGGGGTTCGATCCCCGGTCAGGGAACCAACCCCAGCCATTAGGGTTGCACAAGCCTTAGTGCCGGTCCCAAGCCCGGATAAATGGGGAGGGTTACGTTAGGAAGGGCATCCAGCGTAAAAACATGTGCCAAATCAAACATGCGGATGGTCCGCTGTGGCGACCCCTAATGGGAGAAGCTGGAAGAAAGTTTTATAATGTTGCTATGGTGAGCTTTTATGGAAGGAGCAGTATTGCATTTTTTGGCTGTTTTGATTTCATTTAAATGATTATTTCTGGAAGGAGTCTCCGGTGTCAGCTCTCAGACGTTTTACACCACAGGAGATTCTCTAGAACAGAGGGTTTTGAAAAAAAATTTTCAGAGCAAAAGAAACACATGAACACCACACCATGAACTATAGATAGATAAAAAAAATATATAATTGTTGTAGTATAAGAGGAAACGTAAACATATATTATATTCCTTTCACATGGAGAGTTGATAAATGAAACAGATTCACCCCATTTCTAACATCCTCTCTCCCCATCAGACCACGACTCTAATCGGGCTCCTGAAGACGGCCCGGCTGCTGCGTCTGGTGCGTGTGGCGCGTAAGCTGGACCGTTACTCGGAGTACGGCGCCGCGGTTCTAATGCTGCTGATGTGCATCTTCGCGCTGATCGCCCACTGGCTGGCGTGTATCTGGTACGCCATCGGCAACGTGGAGAAACCCTACCTGAAGCACACCATCGGCTGGCTCGACAACCTCGGCATGTCCATCGGCAAGCAGTACAACTACAGTGACCCCTCCTCGGGCCCGTCGATCAAGGACAAGTACGTGACGGCGCTGTATTTCACGTTCAGCAGCCTGACAAGCGTCGGCTTCGGGAACGTCTCGCCCAACACTAACTCGGAAAAGATTTTCTCCATCTGCGTCATGCTGATCGGCTGTGAGTAGCGGCAAGATGCACATTTGATGCAAAGCCAAAAATGTCGTCACAATAATACAATAATACATACACCATTATAACTTGAAAATATCATGTCGAGACATGGCCTAGCCATGGCCTTCCAAATGTACATGCTGCCCATTCCCCAGGTACTACTTCACCCCCATACTATCAGAGATGTGGCTTTTTAAACTGAGCACAAATAACAAGCCAGATGTCCCTCTCCTCTTTAGTCTGGAGGACGTAGTGTCCATGGTTTAAAAAAATTTTTTTTGAATTTGTCCAAACAGAACAGTTTTGTACTTTGCCTCAGTACATTTTAAATAAGCTTTGGCCCAACGGGGTTAGTGCCGTTTCTGGATCATGTTCACGCATGAATTCTTCTTTGCATGATAGAGATGTAACCAGCATTTGTGGATGACTTGGTGGTCAGTATGGGGTAGTATACTGTAATTTGCTAATAATTGAACAAAGTACAGTACATCATTTAGCAAAACAGAGTTATTTACAGTACTGTAATGTATGAACTATACAGTATATATGCATGTATTGTTAACAATTTAAGTTGAACCATAACAAGTCTGGGACTACCTGTATATTATCAAAGAGTTAGGGTGCCATTAATTCTAGAGTTTATGGTAAACCGATCGCCTGAAATGCATGAACTTCTTTTCTTTGACCTTTGACCTCAGCCCTGATGTATGCCAGCATTTTCGGGAACGTTTCCGCCATCATCCAGCGTCTGTACTCAGGAACGGCGCGATATCACCTGCAGATGCTCCGCGTCAAGGAGTTCATCCGCTTCCACCAGATCCCCAACCCACTGCGCCAGAGGCTCGAGGAGTATTTCCAACACGCCTGGACCTACACCAACGGCATCGACATGAACATGGTATAGGAACGATCATGCGAGTGTGTGTGTGTGTGTGTGTGTGTGTGTGTGTGTGTGTGTGTGTGTGTGTATTATTAACGTGTGTCCAGTTCTTTTCTTATAGATCATTTCTTGATTGGTGAGAAGATATTTAAATTTTAAACAATTGATATGAATTTTATTACTGATGCTGATACTACAGCTGTTTATGTATATATACGCTTTAATGGAGACAGTTTGTTTAGCAATCTGAATATCGTGTTCATATCAGCTGATCAAACAATTTCGATGAAAGTGTTAATACCAGTATTAAATGCAGTGGCGGGTCCAGGAAGGTCTTCCGTGGGGGGCTAAATTCGACCAAAATCACTGACATTTGAATATATTTTTGTCCATAGATATGTATAAAATTTTTCCCTATATTCTATTCATTGCATAACTCTTGGTTGCACTGCTACAAGTAGTGAGAGTATCTATCCAATCAGATTTCAGCCGTCACATCACATGTTGCTTCTGTAGCTTAAAATCCATGTTGCTTAAATGCTGTTGCTTTAACCAATCAGATTTTGATTTAACGACACCGGGGCCCTCTAGCAGACATACAATAACGTCTGCATTTCCACGTCCTTTGATTGGATGGTCAGATAGCGCGCTAGTCAGAGCTCACAAACCGCATCTGTTGCAAACTGCACAAACTCAAATACATTGGCGTGGATTTACTAGCTGTTTTTTTTGTAGTCATTCTACAACGACTGACAGAGAAAAAGATGGACTTCACAAGAAAAGCCGGACCTCGTGAGGAACGGTCGGCCAAAACAGTTCAAAACAGTTTTTTTTTTTTCATTTACCGTTTATACTCTTGCGTTCGCTTTGCTGTAGAATTTGCACAAAAACACAGTTTGCTTACATTTCAAATTTCCAAGAAAACTGTGATGCACAGATAAAATGCTGAAAAACTTTGGGAAAACCTTTTTATGAGGTGCAGTTGTGGCTACAGTGAAAGGAGACTCGTTAAATTGTATTCATTGGGTTTCTTGCTATATGGCATTCATTCTCACTGTATGAGATTTCTGTCTGTGATGTTATACTGCGTTTCTCTATAATATTGGTGTTTTGGCCTTATAATGCTGGTATAAAGAGGTGGATTGATTCAGGTAGGGCACCACTGAAGGCCTGGGGGGTGAACTACGCGACCCACCACTGCATATATTAATACTCATGACCATTAGTAGTTAACAGTTGTTGCATCAATGATGGCTGCAGGTAATCGTAACTTATCATAGCTACTGGTAATTGTAATGAAGATCAAATCAAGTCATTACTGCTCATTACAGGTTATAACACTAACCAGGACATGCTTATAGCAAGGTTATGTCAGTTTTATGGTGCAGGGTTGATGATTGTATGTTAATTTCTGCTAATGGATTGTCAAAGTAATGAACGGTGTCTTTCTGTCTCTCTTTTATCTGCTTCACTTGGATTTCAATCCTCTGGTAAGAACAGGAGGTGCAAATAAACTCATGACTAATAATAACAACTAATTCCCTGATTAAAACGTTTGGTTCGTTTTAGTCATTCATAAAACCAGATTAATGCCAGTGTTCTGCCACTTTGTCAAGGCTGTGTGCATGCGTAATCCCAGCCTAATGCACACGTAGATAAATATAAATATATATGGAATGATTTCTGTACATCATTAGCAGCGGCTCCAGATAAACGCGGCAGGGGGAAACGTTGAAGTGGATGCTTTATTAAGAGGGCGAGTCGGAGCATCAAGGCCGCGCCTGGTGCTTTTCTGCACTGCCAGGCTCCAAACTCACCGCTGACAGCTGCACTTGCCAAATGCCGTTAACCCTTTCCTTTCCAAATCTCCTCTGTCTTTCAGTCAGCGAAACGAGTCCACCACGTCAGCTTTCACAGCCAGATTAGCAAGCGGTCCCTCCAGACATTAACCAGTTCATTAATGTAGTACAGATGTGTGGGTTTTTTTGTTTGTTTTTTGGATGTGTTATGCATGGAATGGTACAGTAGCTTGTAGTCTGTTTTGCTGTGGAGTCCAGACTCAGCTGTTTTACAGGTAAGTTTATCCTCTTTTTTGATTTTTTTTTTTCACCCTTTACTTTTTTCCTCAAGGAGTAGTTTATAGATTATTTTATTTATTTTATTTCCAAAGTGTATTTTTATCTACGTAACTGGTTTTATTTTAAGACTGAGACAGAGGGTTCATATTCTTTGCTTGGAGGTTTGGTGTGTTTTGCACACTTTAGGTTTATTCTTCCTGCCTGCCTGCCTGCCTGCCTGCCTGCCTGTCTGTCTGTCTGTCTGTCTGTCTGTCTGTCTGTCTGTCTGTCTGTCTATCTATCTATCTATCTATCTATCTATCTATCTATCTATCTATTTGTCTGTCTGTCTGTCTGTCTGTCTGTTTGTTTATCTACCTGTATATCTATCTGTCTGTCTGTCTGTCTGTCTGTCTGTCTGTCTATCTATCTATCTATCTATCTATCTATCTATCTATCTATCTATCTATCTCTCTATCTATCTCTCTATCTATCTATCTAGCTATCTATCTGTCTATCTGTCTGTCTGTCTGTCTGTCTGTTTATCTATCTATCTATCTATCTATCTATCTATCTATCTATCTATCTATCTATCTATCTATCTATCTATCTATCTATCTATCTATCTATCTATCATTTGTTTTTTTGTCTGTCTGTCTGTATGTCTGTCTGTCTGTATGTCTGTCTGTCTGTATACAGTAATGGTCAAATGTCAATGAATAAATATTGAGCTATCTATTTGTTTTAGTTTATTTATGGAAATCTGAACATTATGTAATTATAAGTCCAAATTAGCCATAGTCTCCAAAATCTAGTGGAAACCTTTCTCAGGAGAGATCGAATACTCACCGAGCGAATTTTGCACAAACTTTTGGCCACGTCAGGGTTCTAAAGTATTGCACTTTATGACTGTATTACATAATGTAGTAACACATGGACATTTTGCTGCCTCAGTGAAATAAGTAGCTATTTAGAGCGCACAGAAATGTGTGTTTTAGAATGTGACACTACACGTGGAAATGGGTCTCCTTTTGCCAAGCAGATCTGGCAACCCTGAAACAGACAAGAGAAAAGTTTTGAAAACCAAAGGACAACGCAAATGGCAACTGTGCTGTGTCTCGCATCTTTTCCACCTGTAGCGGAAAAACCCGATCCGAACCTTATAATTACGGCTTGACTTCCTCCCGTCTGCTAGTCTTTCATTTGAAGAGCCGACAGCAGGTGCATGTTGATTTCAATCGTTCTGTCACTGCACATACATTAACTTGGTTTCGTCCTTGTCTTTCTTTCTGTTCTGTGTGAATCTCTCTCTCTCTCTCTCTCTCTCTCTCTCTCTCTCTCTCTCTCTCTCTCTCTCTCTCTCTCTCTCTCTCTCTCTCTCTCTCTCTGCAGGTGCTGAAGGATTTCCTGAATGTCTGCAGGCTGATATCTGTCTACATCTCAATCAGTCTCTGCTGCAGGACTGTAAGGCCTTCCGAGGGGCCAGTAAAGGGTGTCTGCGTGCTTTGGCTATGCGTTTCAAGACGACACACGCCCCGCCCGGTGATACCCTGGTGCACTGCGGGGACGTGCTCACCGCCCTGTATTTCCTCGGCCGAGGATCTATTGAGATCCTGAAGGACGACATCGTGGTGGCTATTTTAGGTGAGTCAAGTTCTAGAAGTTACAGCTCTACCTCTGCCATGTTAATCTGCATCCTGTGTGACTCTCAGGACACGCCCCGGTCTCCGTAGCGTTGTGATGCGTCATATTCGCGTAGCAGCGGCGGTGCTGAGAGAAAAGGGTTTAGCGAGGAGAAATCGATCTACATATCAGATATTGTGCACAAGTTATCGCCACTTTCTAAATAATCTACTAATAATTATATAGAAATAAATCGTTTTTTACCGATGCACATATGTTCAAATTGAAGTATCGCGATACAGATCTGATCCATGGACTGTTGGATGTTCTGGTTCTGGTTGATAAATCCCCCGAGCGCACAGAGAGGATCATTCTAAACATTATATGCACCGAAACTTAATTGATATCAGAAATTCGGTCTCTCTATCCATGCACCGAAAGCCTGAAAGCCATATGGTGTAAAGAAAACTATGCAAATTATTACAGTGTTAATTAACTCATTAAATGTGTGGCTGTCTGGCAAATTCCTTCAAATGGTGCCATGTTTCATCTTTATATAAAAAGATTGCAGATTACAGATGTTCCTGAACTGAAAATAAACAAGGGGTTGTAGCAAGTTAAAGTGTAGATCATTAAAAAAATCACAAAAAAAAGACAAAGGAAAGAGAAAAAGTTCATTTGAACATTTCAGTCTGTAAACACTCCACACCATATGGATAAAAGTTTGGACACCTGAACATAAGATTGGTTTGTCCCTGAAGATCCCATTCCATATTTATGTTTTAATGAGCTCCACTCTTCTGAGAAGATGTTCCACTAGATTTTGTGAGGATTTGTGGAGATTCGTTCAGACATAAGAGTGTTAGTAAAGTCAGATACTGATGTTAGTGAGGTGAGGAGGCCTGGGGTTTGAGTTTTACAGCAGGAGATCTTCCACTCCAACCCATTGGAACTCCTCCTTCTACACCCTTGGCATCGTTCTATTAATAGATTGTTGTAAGAGTGACATTAGAGTCTTTTCACACAAACTGAGTTGATTAAGTCAAGACTGTTACTTTTACTCGTGTAAGAAGAGAATCTGTGAGAGTGAAAGGGAAAGTTTATAGGACTGTGGTGAGACCTGAGATGTTGTATGGTTTAGAGACAGTGGCATTGAGTAGAATACAGGAGGTGGAGCTGGAGGTAGCAGAGCTGAAGATGTTTAGTTTTCGTTGGGAGTGACGACGATGGACAGGATTAGAAATGAGTTTATTAGAGGGACAGCGCATGTAGGACGTTTTGGGGACAAGGTGAGGGAGGTGAGATTGAGATGGTTTGGACATGTGCAGAGGAGGGACATGGGGTATATCAGTAGGAGAATCCTGAGGATGGAACCACCAGGAAGGAGGAAAAGAGGAAGACCAAGGAGGAGGTTTATGGATGTGGTGAAGGAAGACATGCAGGTAGTTGGTGTAAAAGAGGCAGATGTAGAGGAATAGGGGGTATGGAGACGGATGATCCGCTGTGGCGCCCCCTAATCAAAGCAGCCGAAAAAAACAAGATTTCTACTTTTACTAATGGTTTTGTGTACTATGTCCACCACTGCCCCTTCCTGACTTTAATCAGCACTGTCTTAATGACCTCTGCACTTCCTGAGTAGCTACACTTCACCCCGGAGACCTAAAGAGAAAGTTTGAACACCCTGCTCTATAATAAATGACACCGTCTGAGCTCAGGTCGTATCCTGCCCTCGGTTTACACGCGAGCTCATCTGGGCTCAGCAGATTTCCCCAGATGATGCGATGTCATGTCAAAAAGAAGAAAAACAGCTTGTTTCAGGTGGAAATAAAAACATACTCTAACAAAAAAAATATCACCCGACACTCTTTCAGCTTCCAGACCGTCCTGAATGGACACAGCTCACACGGATCCGGGTTTCTCCGCTCGTGAAAATCATCGACTCGCTCATGTTCATCAGCGATATATTACATTCTGTCTTCACACATCCGAAGTAGAACTACACACTTTTCTGTGTTTTATTCAACCAGCCATCTGGGACAACCCTAATAAAGCTGTGAATGATGTTTTTTTTTTTCACTGCGCACAACGAGTTCCTGCCGATGCTGGATGCGTGTGTGAAGAGGAAAGAAATTACCCTGACAAACAAGTCATATCTCAAGGATATGTACGATGCGGTCTGGATCGTTCGCCTCTTTATGCACGCAGGAATCATTCGGGATGGAAAGAGAGAGAAAAGGAGGAAGGAGAAAGATAAGTTCTGTGAAGCTGTTCATCCCACATCTGGATCATCAGTTAGAAAATAATGGCCATTTATTTACACAGAGACACCAGTTATTTTTACTTTGCTGACTTGTTGCCATATTTATCTTGCTCACACACACACACACACACACACACACACACACACACACACACACACACACACACACACACACAGGTGGGGCAGGGTATGCTGAGTTAAATTAAAACGGCTCATTACTCTTTCTCCAAGTGAGCCTGCAGCAACATAATAAGGCCAAGCAAGAAACAAGAGGATGCTGTACCTCACACACACACACACACACATATATATATATATATATATATATATATATATATATATATATATATATATATATATACACACACAACTCAGCAATATAAACCTGTAAAACTTACAGAATCGCTGAGATCAGCTTCCACTGTATGCATGTGCTCACAGGTCAGGAAATTTCTATTTTCAGCAGGAATTCATTACAAAGAGTCCGAAGCACACTTTTCCTTATTGCCGTTACAGCCACAGGTCCGGTGTGTATTGTTAAATTTCTCGACAGTATTACATCCCCAACCTCAGCATTCTGTCCCGTCCTTGCGATCATGAGCGAAGTGTACACACTCAGCAGTAATTCATTATATAAGAAGTATAATAAGACAGAGCTCAGGCAGGTTGAGAACGTTTTATTTCCTTGCCTAACTCCGACTTCGGTGCTGTCTGCTCGATCGAAATCAGGGTCAATTATGAGTGTGTAAGACGTCGGGATGTTTGCGTGCATCATGCATGCGTATAAAACCTCGAGTTATGTTTTAAAAGGATTGAAAAATTATGTTTAGTATTCAAACATGGAAGGCCATCAGGGTCAGAAACGCCATTTCTGCTGGCCTTAACTCCATCAGAATCATTGCTAGCGTAAATATTCCCAATAGTCTCTTCTCTACATTATCCAAACAGATTTCAACAGTCACATCATGTATTGCTGTAACACTCTCAGTAGATTTAAATCCATGCTTTAACCAATCGGATTACGGTTTAGTGACTCCGAGGCCCTCTAGCAGGCATCCAGTCACGGCAGCATTTCCACACCCATTGACTATATATACACATTCGGTCGCAGATACACATACAAGGACATTTACAAGGCGGACTTTTCAAGGCTTCGTGAGGAAAAGGACGGCCCAAATCGTTTAACAGTTGTTCGGCTTTTTTCAAGAACCATTTATACTTTTGCGTTTTCTTTCATGTCGTGTTTTTTGCACATTAACACACAATTTGACTTCATTTCAAATCCCCAGGAAAACTGTAATGCACAGAAAAAAATTGCAGGGAAACCCGGGGTCATGTTATGAGGTTACTATCGATGCTTCTGCTAGAGATGGTGTATGCAGGAGGTGCGGTCGTGGCTACAGTGAAAGGAGACTCGTTAAATTGTGTTCATTGGGTTTGTTGCTTTATGGCATTAATTCTCGCTGTATGAGATTCCTGTGTGTGATGCAGCGCTCCGTTATACTGTGGTTCTTTAAAACGTTGATTGTTTCTGTAACTGTGGCATCATGATGATGGTATTAAGAGGTGGATTGATTCAGGTAGGACACCTAGTATTTAAACCTTTCGTCTACATGAAACAAGACTTCAAACTTTACGGACAATTCTGCTAGGGCAATTTGTAAACCTGTTGAAACTGCGTATGTGCGACATAGATTTATCTCATTCATACAACTGAGCAGCTATTAGGTTAAGGGCCTTGCTCAGGGGCCCAGAAGTGGCTGCTTGGTGTGGCTGGCATTTGAACTCACAACCTTTGGATCAAAAAGTCCAATGCCTCAACCACTAACCTCCCGAAAGAAACTCGCAAAGCTTTTTGCAAAGAATGTGGCCCAATTTCATCCGAAAACTAGAGCAATCAGCTCAGCACATCTGGCCCCATGTAGCCTTGGTGTGGAAAACGCACAACACAAAAAGTGCTACTGGAAACCCCTCAAACATCCCGAACTAACATTACACACCCAGAACACGTCCGTAATGCTGACGGTAAATGGAGCTCCTCATCGCAAGTAAATCAAATACCAACGAATTCACGTCCATCCGCATCTTGGCAAGCGGACGCAACAAATCTGACCCTTTTTTCCCTCGTTGATCTGAAAAAACATCGATCACGACTCCGATTATAAATGTCTTGGCAGGCAGCACTCGGGTTCATAAGCGGTGATAAATTCTCTACTCATCGCTGTGTACACGAGCAGAGCAACATAATATACACAGTCCAGTGCAGCGAGGAATCCTAAAGTGTAACAAAACAAGCACTTCATCATAAGCCCGTGTCCCAAACAAATTCCGCGGGCCAGGACTCAGCGGTTCACTTACACCTCGGAGACACAGACGATGACTGGTCTGAAATCTATTTGCACTGCTGTCTTAGAACTCTGTGTTTATCCTCTAATTTCATGTTTCCTTCTCTCTCGACGGTCCAGGCAAGAACGACATCTTCGGAGAGATGATCCATCTGTATGCCAAACCTGGCAAAGCCAACGCGGACGTGCGAGCTCTCAGCTACTGCGACTTACACACCATCGACAGAGAGGAGTTACTGGAGGTGCTGGACATGTACCCGGAGTTCTCAGACTACTTCTGGTCCAACCTGGAGCTCACATTCAATCTGCGTGATGAGAACACCAAGGTACACACACTAAAAGCATAGCAAACGATACATTACATAGACACATGAAGCAGCTCCCGATGCGATACGATTTCCCGCTATAACGATCCAGAAAAAAATAATGCTGTGCAATTCTATATGGTGCTGACAGTTCGCTTTTATTTCTTCGATCCAGACAGATAACAAATCATCAATCCACACACTTAAGTGCCTTCTGGCTTCTAAGGCCTTTGTAGTGCAAAGACGAAACAATACCAGACGTTCTTTTCCTCTCGTGTCTGCAGGAAGTTACAGCTCTGCCTCTGCCATGTTAATCTGTACTCATGTGACTCTCAGGACACGCCTCTGCCTCTGTGATGTGTCATATTCACGTAGCAGCAGCGGTGCTGAGGAACAGTTTAGTGTTTTTTGTTGATGCACCGATGCAAATCAGGGAATTTAACCATCTGTAACACACACACACACACACACTACAGTGTATATTTTAACCCTTTACAACACGTGTATCTGTAGAAGTTGAGGAAATCTTAACACTTTGTTCTCGAACCAGTTCAGTGGTGTTCGCCCGAGGAACCTGTACACACCAGTGAGCGACTCGGAGCAGGAGGAGTTCAACACCGGGACTAAAGCCTGTTTCAAAAGCAAGCAATCTACAGGTAAACTTCTTCAAACCATCTCAGTCCATCGCATCTTTATTCCTCGTATCGTTTGGACAATAATAGAGTTTTAGCATGGTCCAGATCCAGAAGCTATGTGCATGCTTTAATGTAATTCTGAATTAAAATAATGCTACAGCCAAGAATGTGTGTGTACCTGCTGCTCTGTGATGCTGTGTGTTACCGCCTCATGCCCAGTGGTTCGCAATGAAGCAGAAATACACAGAAAAACAAACACACCCTATGGACTAAAGTGCACTTTCATTGCAGCCTCCTATTTTATGCAGTTTTGTTGTTCTTTCCTCCTCCACCCTCCTCTCTTTTCATTCTGTTATCAATTCGATCTTTGTTTTCAGCCAGTTTCCATGGTGGCACTCAGCATGTGTGTGTGTGTGTGTGTGTGTGTGTGTGTGTGTGTGTGTTAGCGTGGAGAGGATGCAGTGTGCAAGGCCATCCTTTAGGTGGCACTGTACTGCCTGTCCTTAAATGGCTTTATGGTTCATCCATTTCTGTGAAGTTTTTCTCTCGGTGATTTATACGCACATATCCGAGGAGAAGGTTTGATCGATGTCTCCTCTCCCCCGTCTTTCTACAGGGACTCGACACCGAGGGGTGGAGAGAGACAGAGATGAGCTACAGGGACAGGACGAGGAGGAGGAGGAGGAGGAGAAGAGAGAAGAGAAAGAGGCAGATGAGAAAGAGGGAGATGAGAAAGAGGAGAAGAGAAATTTGAGCTTGGGGATCCTCGGTCATTCCCTCCCTCGCGACATGGACACACTCCCGGACTCCCACAGTGAAGACTGCACAGCATTGTATAAAGGTGAGACCACACACACACACACACACACAAACACACACACATACACAAGGGATGTCTGTGCCATCAGGTTCTTGGTCAACTCTCTTACTCAGGCCCTTCTCCTGCTGATTGCTCAGTTTATCCAGGTGAGCAGCTCTTAGAGAATCCATCCATCCATTCATCAACCCACTTATTCATCCATCCAATGATCCATCCATCTGTCTATTTGTCCACTAATTCATCCATTCATCCACCCACCCACCCATTTATCTGTCCATCTATCAATCCATCCATCCATCCATCCATCCGTTTTTCCATCCATTTTTTCATCCATCCATCTACCCATCTGCCTGTCCGTCCACCCACCCATTTATCCATCCACCCATCCATTTGTCCATCCATTCATCCATCCATCCAATCAATTGATTCATCAATTCATCCATCCATCCGTCTTTCCGTCCATCCTTTCACCCATCTCTCCATCTGTCTGTCCATCCGTCTGTCTGTTCCATTATTTTTCCCCCACTGACCCACCCATCCATATACACCCATCCATTTAGAGATTTATGGAGGTCACTGTGCTTTTGAGAATCTGCAGTGCATCAGCAGGTTTTTGTAGCGTGCAAAAATCCTGAGCTCCAGGAATTTCCTTCGACCTCATGGCTTGGTGTTTGCAGATCTGCATGCTGAGCCGTGAGGCCTGTAGAGAGGTGTGTGCCTTTCAACTCGTGTCCCAATCAATAACCTTATCCACAGGTCGATTTTAGTAAAGGTGTAGAAACATCTCAGGGACGATCAAAAGAAACGGGAGGCATCTGAGCTCATTTTCAAGTGTTGTAGCAAATTCTAAATAAATACACTACATGGACAAAAGTAGTAGGACACCTGACGTTCCAGACAGATTCTTCTCCGAAGATCTTTTGAATATACAGCACACTTTTAATCATCAGTGTGTCTGAGCACTGAGGTACCAAAGAGCTGAACACTGTTATATTACTCAGAGATGTCTGTCTGTGCAGCTGCACACACACACACACACACACACACACACACACACACACACACACACACACACACACACACACACATTATACTCCCTACAGGAAGTTTTCTCTTGCTCTCCCTCGTTCCCTTCAGTGGTGGAGGTCTGCGCTAAAGTAGAAACGAGTTTATGGGTAATGAGGTATCTGGTGAGTACAAAGCCCTGTGTTTTGCAGGTAATAGACACACACACACACACACACACACACACACACAAATATGAACCAGGACGTGTGCATTTTTTTTCGATGAATCTGGCATCTAATGATCATTTGTCGAGCTGTGTGTGTGTGTGTTTGTGTGTGTGTGTGTGTGTGTGTGTGTTTTAACTATAATATGCCTTAATATATTATATTATAGGAAGTCCTACTTACTTCCTGTTGGCTTAACAACCCTTAATTAACAACCCTGTGTGTGTGTGTGTGTGTGTGTGTGTGTGTGTGTGTGTGTGTGTGTGTGTGTGTGTGTGTGTGACAGTGTCCCCAGATGTATGTTCTGAGAAATGGCCTTGTGGGAACATCGATGACTCGACACAACCTCAGGACAGAGAAGGCGGAGTCGACTGCAACAGTGACATCACATTTGTGGAAATGGAGCAGAGGCTGGACTTGCTGCAGGAACACCTGAACAGGTAAAGAGAGAGAGAGAGAGAGAGAGAGAGAGGAGCCTTTAGCTTTGAGTGACCCGTCTTGCTTGTAACGGTCGCCCCCTAGTGAATAAACATGGAAGTGATATATATATATATATATATATATATATATATATATATATATATATATATATATATATATATATATATATATATAATGTGAAAAGATATACAGTGTATAGAAGCAATTTATATAGTATTAATGCCAGAGGTGGAAATGAACAAATTACATATACTTGTGTTACTGTAAAAAAAAAAAAGTAGTTTATTATGTGTACTTTTACTTTTTAAAATCAGTAATTTTACTTCTACTTATAGAGACGCCAGCGATGCAGATCAGCTGAAATCGAAATGCCGTCGATTTGAAAGTCTAGCTAGCTTTATTAGCATTCCATGACTAATGTGAGCGTATGGGTACCACCCGTGATGAACGGTTGCAGATTACAGTGAGGTAATCGCTGAGGTAATCCTGATTAAATATTTTTTATTTAATCAGTCTTTTGAACTCAGTAATGGATTTTATTTAAAGTGTAGTCGAGTTCAAAACGTCAAACAAAATATACTAAAAGTTAAATGACTGATTTTAGAAACTAGAACTAAACCGAAAAGTACAATTACAGTAACACAATCAGTAAACGCAGTTTGTTACTTTCCACCTGATCCTGATGAACCCCTGCAGTAGACCAGAAGGAGGATCTCAGAGTGAACAGTGGTGTTATTTCAGTGTGTGTGAGAGAGACAGGCTTTTCTTGTGCTCAAGGCGTCGCTTTTACAATCCAAAAGCCTTGGACAGTCGGACGGAAACATTCTTTGTGTGTGTGTGTGTGTGTGTGTGCAGATTGGAGGTTCAGATGACGTCCGACATCCAGGCAATTCTGCAGATGCTGCAGAGGCAGAGCACCCTGGGGCCTCCAGCCTACAGCACTTTAGCCTCGAGCCCTGAATACCACAAGCCGGCCATCAGAGTGCAGCCGAGTACTGCTATACACACACAGGTAACACTCACACACACACACACACACACACACACGTTGCTTTGGAGCATTTCTGGAATAATCCTCATTGAATTTCTTGCAAAAGTCTGTACTTTTCTCAAAACCCTGTTCATCTCTCAAAAGTAAGTATTTGTGTCAATAAACATCTCCTTCCCATCAGAATCACATGTTCTTCTGTCATTGTTCACAAACATGATCAACATGTTTAGTCGTGTTGTCAGTATGACGCTGCACAGTTTCAGTGGTTCCTGATGTAAACTATGGTTTGGATCACAGCGACTGAAAATGCACATCTTCTGTACGTCATCTTTGAGGTTCAGCAGCACAAATTCATTTATATTTTGAATATTTGATTTATATTGATCGCAAAAGACGAACAGGGTTCACACTTTTACTGCACTGTATTGGTGTTTGTTCGTGTCTTGGTTGTTCATCCGTTTTCAGAAATTGTAATTCTGTGTTTTGGTGCAAATTGAAGGTTTTACGAGATTCACCTTTGACCTGTTTTAGAGAACTTGTTGATCGTTGGTTGATCTGATGCCGTTCACTCGCCTTCATCGGTGACGTTCAAGATTCATCTGCACAATTCATCAATTCAACACATTCAGAAAAAAAAGTTTGATAGAAATTTAAGATTGAAGATTCTGACAACTGGTTTAACTCTTTTACATTCAATGACGTACACCAGGGGTTTTCAACCGGTGGTCCGCGGCCCCCTGGTGGTCCGCGGCGGCATTGCATGTGGTCCGTGACAGCCTACATAATTTCACTATTAAAATCACTTTTTTTTCCATAATTTATTTTTCCAAACATTTCCAGAATATTTGCACATTAGTGGGAAAACTGAATTTAATGAAAATATCTAAAATATTCAAACTGACACAGGATAGGCTAGCTTTGCACCTATCAGGCCTATGCTTTGCTAACGTTGTGTTTTGCGTCATATACGTACACATTCATCTTGCGAGCGAAATAGACCAGCATCTCGGATTTACGAGAACACATTGTTCAGGTTATATTGAATAGACGATTAATAGTTTTGGTGAATTGAAATTTGGGGTGGAGCTGTTAGCTAACGTTTCTAACTAAGGTGAAGTTTGCTAGTCAGCACCAGCATGGATCGCTTTTTAGTGAGGAAAGTAAGTGACAGATGTCAGGACAGATGGACAGGCTTCTGCTGCATGCTCTGCAGACAAAGCTACAACTTCGGAGGAAACAGGTAAACGTAGTGGGAAACGAAAAAGAAAATACAATGAAGATTATGTTAAATATGGATTTACAGTAACAACTGACAAAACAGGAGAGGAGGTACCGCTGTGTTTCGTATGTTCAACGGTGCTTTCAAATGAAACGATGAAACCGTCGAAACTTTCTCGTCATATGGAGACACATCACAGCTTCTTGAAGGCCAAGCCTATTGAGTATATGCAACAGATGTTGCGTGATTTCAAAGGACAGCAGACGCTCATGAAAAAAGTCAGTGAAAATGCACAGAAAGCCTCATATCTCAGAGTTGCACAATGTAAAAAGCCACATACAATTGTAGAGCAGCTGATTTTTCCAGCAGCTATAGACACGTGTAAAACCATGATATACGAAGAATGTGCTAGACGACAGATATAACAAATGACGCGCAACTTTTGGCATTTGTGCGATATGAGCAGAGGAGGGAAGTAACGGAGTACAAATACTTCGTTACTGCACTTAAGTAGATTTTTTTTGGTATCAGTATTTTACTCCACTATTTATTTTTCAGACTTTTTACTTTTACTCATTACATTTTTACACAAATATCTGTACTTTTTACTTCTTACATTTTCAAAACCGGCTCGTTACTTTAGTTTTAATCCACTGATTTGGTGAAATATTTTTTTTATTTTCACTGTGCGCGATTTCAGCCGAACAACCGATTTCCTGTTACTGCGTCTTTTCAATCCGCTGGTGTATAAAGTCCTGTCTCTCACTCACCACAGATGTAGACTAGTTTATGGAGCTAAGAATCAGCAGGCAGAAGGCAGTGAGAAGTTTGGGGTTAATGTGGATGAGACAGAGGGAGTCAGTGATGAGAACATGACTGAGAACAGACACATTCCTGATCATCATCATCTTTTCTCTGCTTGTGTTCTATATGTGGATCTTCAGCCTGGATACATTCATTAGGTAACAACATTTTAATTAGTTTGTATTAATAGATAGATAGATAGATAGATAGATAGATAGATAGATAGATAGATAGATAGATAGATAGATAGATAGATAGATACAGTGAGGAAAATAAGTATTTGAACACCCTGCTATTTTGCAAGTTCTCCCACTTAGAAATCATGGAGGGTCTGAAATTGTCATTGTAGTTGCATGTCCACTGTGAGAGACATAATCTAAAAAAATCACAATGTATGATTTTTTAACTATTTATTTGTATGATACAGCTGTCTATCAGCTAGAATTTATAATTTATACAGTAAAAAGTATACATTAAAATCACCTCATTAACTGTCCGTGTGGAAACATAGCAAAGGCTCTTAATGATGTCCACACGTCTCTGCACTGTTATAGACTTTATAATCACATGCTGTAAATATGATACATGTTTAACACCTCCAAGCTGGCAGTTTTGGGCACCTGAGCATCACTTAACTCACTACTGCTCATTTAGTAAATGAGATCATTAAGAGTCGCTCGGGATAAACACTTCCAACAGGAAGTGGCTATATCTCGCTATCTTTGTCTCTCTATTTTCTCGATCTAACTGTCTCTGTGTCTCTTTTAGTAAATGTCTCTGTCTCACTGTATATCTCTTTCTTGCTGTCTCTCTATTTGTTTCTCACTCTTTCTAAAGCTGTGGCTGTGTCTCTTTGTCTTTGTCTTTGTCTTTCCTGCTTATTTACATGTCTAACAAAGTTTTGAGTTTTGAAAGTAATGTCATTAGCGATCTATGATGAAAGACTTTCCTGGTTCGATTCTTACCTCTAGTTTCATATTGAACATTATAAGAAGTTTTTAAAAACAGAACAATAAAAGGTCATTAAAATTGGTTGCTGGTAAATCATGGTATATCAGTGGTGCAGGTGTTGGAGATGTGGTTCTTGTACCTGAGTCACTTCTCATAGACTTCGAGTTACTGAGAGAATGAATAGGAAGGAGAAGTTTTGACCCTCTACCATCATTTAAGAGAAAACAGTGGTCTCTTAACTATAGAAAAACCAAGAGTCTAATAAGCAAAGGCTTGTTTGTCACCCCTCTGGTAGTGTAGTGGTTAGTAATGCGGTCTCTGTTATCTGACTCACCCGGTTCAATTCCTACCCTTAGCTTTCCTTTAAATTGTTTAAAAAGTTTTATAAAAGAACCAAAAAAGGTCCTAAAAATCAGGTTCTTGCAGGAGATCCTGTGGCTCAATTGGAAGAGCTTTGCCTCTGGGTTGAGAGGTTGCTGGTTCAAACCCCAGCCAGGACTCAAAGTTAAGAGTGCAGAAGGTTCCGGTGACCATAGTGAGGAAGGTGTCAGAAATGGCTGCGTGAAAGGTCGGATGTGGACGGTTTCAGAGGGCGTATCCTGAACCAGGGGGGCAATATTCAGGCATCTGCCCCCCTGGCATCTGAGACACTGAAAACAGGGGCTTATGAAGCAAAAACATCCAAAATACTTATGAACTTAGGCTCCTGGCAAAATTTTCCTTTAATCAACCTTTTCTTCTCCACAAAACTATCACCCTCAATTATATTTATTTATTTTTATGTCTGAGGCTATAACCCAGCAGTTATTCAGTCACCCACTCCATTGCTCACCACACACTTATTTCCACACAACTTACCTAGTGTGGGGACAAGCCAGATTTGAACCAGCAACCTCTGAGCTCAGAGGCAAGGCTTTTACCACAAAGCCATCAAGTCCCACAAGTCACCTTCTTTTTTTTGGGGGTTTATCCTTCGTTTCATGCTTCAAAACAAGAAATTCAGACCAGAAAGAAACACAGAAAGCAGGATTCAAACCCTGACCACCAACATTAACAAAGTACCAGCCTTAACCCACTAAACCATCAGGAAAAACAGGATGGGAAGCTTGATTAGAGCAGGTCTATCTTTCATTTCAAACCATCAACACAAGAATTTAAGGCTAAAGAAAGATGTAGGAAGCAAATACAGATGTAAGTAGCACAAGTTGAACCCACATTGTAAATAGCAGGATTTGAACCCTGATCCCCACCACCAGCGAGATACCAACCTTAACCCATTGAACCATCGGTGAGGACAGACTCGGAAACTTGTTTAGAGCAGGTCTATCTTTCTTTTCAACCCATTAAAAACAAAAATATATCGCTGAAGAAAAATTTAGGAAGTGAATCCTGATCGTGACTGGCAGGCAGAAAGCAGGATTCGAACCCTGAACCCCACCAAAAGCACAACACCTGATTTAACCCACTGGACCATCAGAGAAGACAGGCCAGGAAGTTTGTTTAGAGCAGGTCTATCTACTTTTAAACCATCAACACAAAAATATAAAGCTAAAGAAATATTTAGGAAGCAGGAACAAAACCGACATCACAACTAGCAGGATTCAAACCCTGATCCTTACTATCAAGTCAAGTCAAGAGGCTTTTATTGTCATTTCTAATATACACAGTACACAATAAAAACGAGACAACGTTCCTCCGGAACCCTGGTGCTATTTACCAACACAGCAACCAGCTCGACCAGGAATCAAACTCTCAAACTCATCCTCTTGGGGACCCTGATATTAACCCACTAGGCTATCACATCTATTGAACTATCTATCTTTCTTTCTATGATGTGAGGTCCAGTTAACAGCTAAAACAGGGGGAAGTAATAACTACTTTTTACTGAAGTACATGTCAGAGCCAAGACTTCTTTACTTTCACTTGAGTAAAAAAGTTTAATCAGTACTTCAACTTTTACCCGAGTATTTTAAAACATGAGGATCTGTACTTCTACTTAAGTAAAGGATGTGTGTACTTTTGTCACCTCTGGATATGAGGATAATGGTGAAATGTGTGAGGAATTTCTCTTTTACAAACCGCTGCCAGGGCTACTGGTGCCGAGATCCTTTCAGCCATTGATGACTTTTCCAAATAACACAATATTTCGTGGCAGAAGTGTGTGGCGCTATGTAGCGATGATGCCAGAGCTATGAGTGGCAGCCAGACTGGATTGAATGGGCACGTAAAGAAAGTAGCAGCGGCGATAATTTGGACACATTGCATGATTCATAGAGAAGCTCTGGCCGCCAAAGATCTCAGTATTGAGTTGAGCGAGGTGTTTGATGCTGTTGTTAAAACTGTAAACCTGATAAAACGAAAAGCATTAAATACACGTCTGTTTGCATCCCTATGTCAAGGCTTAGGAAGTGAACACACCTCTCTCCTTTACCATTCAGAGGTGAGATGGCTGTCTCGCGGCGCGGTGCTCGCCCGTGTTTTTGAACTACGTGACGCTATCTATACTTTCTGGTGCAAGAAGGAGTGCACTGAACTGGCTTACATGTTCAACGACAGCCACTGGTTAACTAAGCTGGCGTATCTCACCGATGTTTTTGCAGAGCTTAACAAGTTGAACACTTCAATGCAAGGGAGAGATTCAAACGTCCTGCAGCTCTACGAAAAACTAGAGGCATTTGTTAAAAAAATGTCAAGATAGCCAGAACGAGTGGAGAGTGGTAACATGGCTATGTTCCCTTCAGTTGAGGAATATTCTGACAGCATTGACATTAAAGACATTGTGTGTGAGCATTTGAGGAAGCTTGTGGTTCAATTCCAAAAGTAGTTCAATGATTCTGATGAGTGGCGCTGTGACAGCAAATGGATCCTGCTCCCATTCAGTGATGATGCAGCAGCAGGGTCAAGCTTAACTACTGTAGAAAAGGATCAGCTCATAGAGATGTCCACAGACTCTGTCAGGAGGCATATGTATGATACACAACCCATTATGAAGTTCTGGATAAGTTGCCAGACAGAATTTCCAGAGCTTACAGTAAAAGCATTGAGGTGTCTTTTACCTTTTCCAACTAAATACCGTTGTGAGAGCGGTTTTTCCACTCTGGCATATCTAAAGAACAAGTACAGGGCAAGGCTAGAACCAGAGAATGATATGAGGCTGTCACTATGTAGCCCCCACCACCCACCACCCACACACACACACACACACACAATAGTGGGCCGCGGATTACTTGTTAGTCAGAATGTGGTCTCTGGCACAGAACCAGTTGAAAACCCCTGACATACACAATGAACTGATGCTGAGATGTTTTGGGGGTTAAAGCTATTCAGGTGAAACCAGTATCATATATTTTGATCAACATGAACATAAACAGCTGATGATGTAGGAAACAGCAGACACTGAGAAATAGTTTTTATGATGAGCACAAGGGACGACATGATGTGGAGGTTGAACAAGTCGTTTTGAGAATTTAATTTCTGATCTGAGAAACGCTCCAAAGCAACTGAGACAAACTGTAAACACCCACACACAAACACACCCACACAGACACACAGACACCCACATACACACTCTCACACTCCATTAAGTACATGGAAAAGCACTAAATAAAAATGTCCCATTGTTATTTTAAGTCTTCACAGAGTCGTGATGTAGAAAAGCCCAGCCAGAGAGACAAACCCAAAGACTCCCCGAGTCCCACCACCTCGGAGGCGACCTCCAGGATAAAAGACTCAGAGTGGGAGGCGGAGCTAAGACCCAGACAGGAAACGGAGCGCTCTGGTTCGCCGCATCACAGGGCTCTTCAGCTGTCAATCAGACAGACGTCCCTCCCAGATTCGTCTCCGAACAAGGGGGCGACACCAGAACTCCACCGGCCCTCGTCCGACCCCGGGCTTCCAGGGAACCAGCATTAGGTCATCACAGATATCCACTTAATGCGACTTGTTTATAATGCATTAGAACCATATCTGGAAGAAGGATGCCACTGACTCCTCTCACACTGGAAACCAGCGCACGCTAGACTCAGGGTTCAGAGAAAACGTGTGAGAGAGAGAAAGAGAAAGAACAAGAGAGACACTGAAAATCTGTATGCAACATACACTATGTTAATTATCTTCCAAATCATTATTTTTTTTTGGCTTTCTGACTCGCACAGATGTGAAACAAACAAAAAACTTCGAATGTATTTCTTCAGTGTGACTGCACGCAAAATTAGCCGCGCTGAACATGCAGCCGTAGCAACAGAAAAGCTGCATGCTGGGGAGGATGTTGTTTTTTTTGTCGCATGTTTCTAAAGAAAAAAAAAAAGTCATGCTGCTTAACACATTTTAGCTTTTTTTCCCTCAAAATTGGTTAAGAAAATAAATACTAGAATATTTTCCTGGATTTCTAGAGCAGGTTTTAACACCGAGAGAATCCAGACGAAGAATCAGGAAGAACCAATTCATCTCAGAATCCACTCATGTGCTGTGTTCAAATCCCCCCTCCTCACTCGGGCCTGGAAAATAGGATGATAGAACAAAAAAAGTTCACAGGGGTGGAGAAAGACCTGATCCAGATCATCAGAGGTGTGCATCAGCCCGGATAAGTGTGTGTTTAATGTATAAAAATAGGAAATAAAAGTAAAAAAAAAAAAAATTACATTAATAAAATGTACAGCACTAAGACTATATTTTTGTGCCACGTTAAAAAAAATAATAATTTGAGATTAAAGTCATAGCAATATGAGAATAAAATCACAATATTTTGAGAAAAAGTTATGAGAATAAAGTTTTATTTCGAGAATAAAGTGCTGAGTGCACTGGTGCTCTGCTCCGTCCTCTGATCATCATCTTCATGGTATCTTGAGAAACGTCTCGTCTTGGAATAGCAGCCAGAAAGATCCAGTTTCCTCAATGTCTCTCAGAACTGCGCCAAAAGACAGAGAATTGCCTTATTGCTAAATCCGAACCTAAAGTGGGATTCGACCAAATCCTCAGCATCCATTTGATGCAAAAAAAAAAGCTAAACGTTTCTCATAATTACCACATCATCTCGTATTGCTACGACTTTATTCTCACTCATTGGCATCTCCATCGTAAATCGGGGAACTACCTGTAATAGGAGCCAATCTTTTATTGTTACACTTTATGGACAAAAAATATTGGGACCCCAAAACGGTTGTCTTCATTGGCATGAAACTTTCCCTTTACTGAAACACCTCACCTACATCAGTACCTGACTTTACAAACACACTTGTGTCTGAGTGAGGCTCAAATCTCCACAAGCACACTCCAGAATCTTGTGGAACATCTTCCCAGAAGAGTGGGAGGAACAATGAGTTTTGAGACTAAATTGGGACTAAATGTAGACTTGAACCAGGTGTCTACAAACAACAAAACAACAACAACAAAAGATTTCCAAATGTAAATTCCGAATATAAAATTCCCGATATAAACCCTCGTACAAACAATTTTACCAATGAACGCATACGTATGCCGCTTGATAAATGAGGGGAACCAGATTCTCACTTTTTATGCTTTTTTCTATGTCGTATTTAAAGCTAAATCTAATTATATCTATCTAATGAATATTCATATTTTAAATGCAATAGCATATGGACAAATACAACTAAAAGGTTGTAGACGACCTTTAGGATAATAGCGTATTAGCTCAGATTAAACTAAATGACACAAACTATTTGGGGGGATTTCTTGGTACATTGGGGTTCATTGTGGGATTTAAAGATTACGCCGGATTTCGTCCTGAATCCAGTGAATGAGGCTCGGATTTGAACACAGCCGTCTCCCCTCCCCCCCGTCAACGTTCACTTAACACTGTACACTCAGTATTGCGTCTCTGCACTGACTCGGGCTGCGAACCTGATCGCGATGTTTACTCGGTCGTCATGCTTTTATTATTTATACGTTTTAATTTTAACGTAGCGTTCCTGCGTTGCTGTTTCTCGAACACTGGATTCGCTGATCTGAATCATGTCTATTCTACCTGTAGATAAAGTTTTATTGTCTTACACGTTTAGATTTGAGAACGATGAGTCGATGAGTTCGAGCTCCTGTACGCTACAGAGGAACGTGGCGTCCGTTTACACGTCGAACGATGACGTTTATTTTCAATGCGTTTGAAATGAAGTACGACGACGCAAAATTGGCACGTAGCGAATCCCAGCCAGACCTCTGTGCTGTCCCTTTCCATGACGTCTGTCCCGCATGTCCTTTTATTTACTGAAGTACTGCATCGAAAACGCACATCATTTAATATGTAAAGCTCCAACTGACATGCATGTTGTAACCAAAGTGTGGTCTCTTTAGCATATCATATTCCGCTCAGCGTGTAGGCGAAGAGTGTCGCGTCGTACGCCACACTGAGAAAAAAAAAACACGGTCTTCCGGGGGAGTTTCGGCGTAAACTCCGGCGTGTGCATGTCTTAACAGGGACCACCCACTCTAGAGTAGAGTTTTAGACACGAGATGAATGTGAGTAGATGGTAGATTATATTTATCATATATCCAAACATTTCCACGGGAAGACGTTGCTGTAGCTTTGGTGATGATGATAAACTTAAAAACGGAAAGGTTTCATTTCAGAGCCATGTTCGGAGTTGAGTAAGGCTGCCTTCACCCTTCTTTTGTGCTGATATTTGTAAAGAAAAAAACGTTTCATTCCTAATAACTATTCATCAAGCAGGATCTCTACATTATATGTAGTTTTCCTGAGTAATGCTGATGATCTTTACTGTAGGTAACAAAGGTATGACTGCTGCATAAATTTTGTGCATTCGGGTCACGGCACCAAATTTATGTATCATGGGTAAGATGGACATCAGGAAACCAGAAGACCACCAATAGTGAGATCCACTATGTTTATTCTCAATTTTAGAAACAGCTTTTACTTTTCTGGAGTAGACAGGAAACGTTTCGGAGGGAAAAGCCTTCGTTCTTTGAAACCTTGTGAAGTTCACAAAACATTTTAAATAAATCAAATTAAATGTCAACACAATTGCAAACAAAAATTATTCTAAATAATTCAATCAATTCACACCATCTACATTCAGACTTGGATCAAATCATGAGAACTTCCTGAGCCAAATGTGAAAGCAGCCTTACTGAGACCTCAAACCCGAGGAAACATTTTTTGGAATTACGTTCATGATCACTACATGATTGTAATGTAATTATAACAGCACTATCCATGACATTTATCCTCTCTAGATGTTCTCTATAGTTTAAAGGAATCTGTATCTGGGCCAGAACCCAAAGAACTGAACTAAAAAAACAGGGATTTTTCAGTTAGAACACTGATTTCAGTTGATTTGAGTTCGTCACGGCTTCACGGATTTATAAGCTTCCAGTGGAAACGCTGCTGTATGTTGGTTTCAGAGGTCTGAGCCTCAAAACACCTCAAACTCCCACCCAACCCCAGGTCTACGATCAGCTCTGGCTTGTTTCGCGCCTCAACCTGATCCTGGATCTGAGGTCTTGGCAACCCGTGAGCCGAGTGCGATAGAATTTTGCACCGATTTTTGCACAAGCACTGCAAAACCTTTTCTGTACAGCATCACCTTTTGATCTAGTGCTGTTGTTTTTACCGCATTTTGAAATGTCTCCCGGTGTTTTTTCTACGACGCAAAGCACACTGTCAGGTCAGAACGTTTCCTTTTTCTTTCCTTTTCTTTTTTCTTTACGTTTCTTGGATATAAGCAGTATATTGTATGTATTATATATTACACTGTATATTGGGAATAATATCAGACCTGATAATGACACACTTATTTAAAACAAATAAACAGGAAACTGCTGCGAATGGGGTTCGGGTTTTTCTTTCCTCAAACACTCAGCAGCAGAGCCACACCGGCGAGAACCCACTTGGCCGGTCTCTCTCTGCTTTTGAGGTGAAAAGTCCAGACGTAGGTGTTCGCTCTGAGTTTGGTCTTGTAGAGGGGACACTCGTAGATGTTGCGTGTTTCCTGGCGATCGTTCGGGACGGCGCGCACCGCGATCACGGGCATGCTGGGAGTCAGTTCTTTTAGCCGTGCCTCTGCGATCGTGCCGTTCTGAATGTCCCAGCGTGCACCTGGAAACCACAGTGAAGGCTTTTATTATCAGTCATTGTGTATACCAGGGGTCTTTACACTTTTTTTTCGGTGAGGGCAACATAATTTTTCCTTTCTTTAATGGGGGCCGAGTCTGTCTAACAAAAAATGACGGGCCGGAGTGACTACCAGTATTATTGTGTAGATTGATTATGTAATTATTACGCCTCCTGATACTAGATTTTTTTTTCTGCACCATATAGACAAAAAAGCATAACTGTATTAAAAGAGCATTATTACTATTATAAGGAAATTGTTTAATATTCTTTGCTATTCAAATCAAAATCATTTACTTTCTTATGCATACCAAATAATTAGGCTGCTAGAGGTACTTGCCGATACTCGAATAAATGAACTGATGGATAATTATTAAAAATTGGATTAATTTTTAAATGGATACTGAATAACAAACAATCCATGTAAAATATTACTGAAGTTTATTACAAAAAAAAGCCTAATAAATAATGAAAATGTGCTGACCATAATAAATGTGATTATATTGATTAATCAATATAAATACTATACTAATAAATATAACAGCTCTCTCCGTGCAGCGCGCAGTCTGCTGTGTAAAAACAAAAAAAACAAAAAACGTGGTGTCAGTGATTCACCTCTAGAGGACGCTCTTGTAAGGAGAGCCGGACATTTATTAATAACTTAGGGACATGATATAAGTAAAGGATATATTTAAAATAAAAGAATACAATATACAATGTATTGTGTATACAATATACAATTTTATAATTAATTCGGTCTTTAATGCTGCGTTTGGATTCTGGATCGGAAAATCACAAGTTCAAATCCCAGCAGCACCACGATGCCACTGCGGGGCCTTTGAGCAAAACCCTTAGTTGTAAGTCACTCTGGATGAGGGTTTATGCCATAAATGTTGGTTTTATTGTTGGATCAATTATCCTTATATATTCTATGACTGGAGTATATTTTGTTTTACCTGTACTGTGATTGGTCAGATTTGGTCTGTCTGTGCTCTGATTTGGTGTTTGTGTGCATCTCCTACCTTCCATAAAGAGTCCGTAGATGTAAGCACCCTCTCGGGCGGGCTGGTTAAACTCCTCCTTGAATTTCTTTGTTACGTCCACAGTTAGAGTCATCTTATCCAGCGGCCACTCATTCTTACGTGCCAAACTCTGCATCACAGCTAAAATTGCGAGTTACACACTGTACAGTAAGCCTGTGATGATGGAGATATATATTTATATAGTGTGTGTCTGAGAGATACCTGTGAGAAAAGACTGTGGGTTGAAAAGCCCTGAGAGCCACACTACACTCGGAAGAGAGAGGTCCTGAGTCCAACTGTCCAGCTCTCGACAGCGCAGCAACACATCATTGTACCTTAAGGAAAGAAAATCGGTATATCGATTAGTCAGAGATCACAAACCGCATCTGTAGCAAACTGCACAATACCAAATTCCATATTCCATGGATTTAAAAGCTGTTTTAAGTCACACATACAAGGACATTTACAAGAAAAACTTTTCACGGGCATCGTGAGGGAAGGGCGCCAAAAAACGGTTCGAAACAGTTGTTTAGCTTCATGAACTGTTTGTACATTTTCTTTCCTGTAGAATTTGCATGAAAACACACAATTTGCCTCCATCTTAAATCCCCAGGAAAAACCATAATGCTCAGACAAAATGCAGGAAAAACCAGGGGTCATTTCATGAGGTTTATATCGATGCTTCTGCTAGAGATGATGGATGCAGGCGGTGCAGCTGAGGGGTGAAATAAACGGCCTGCTACTGTTAAATGGCTTCCAAGGAAGCATTGTATTAATAATTATAAATGTGTGTGTGTGTGTGTGTGTGTGTGTGTGTGTGTGTGTGTGTGTGTGTGTGTTTGTTACCACTGAGCCAGGGTGTAGGTAGAAGGATAAGCGAGCTTAGTCCAGGTGTCAGGAACGTTATCAAAGAACAAAGCTGTCTGTAGTTGTTCCATCTCAGAAGATATCGCCAACTCTCCCTATCTCACACACACACACACACACACACACACACACACACACACACACACACACACACACAGAGCATCATTAGACAAAATTCATATATCATAGAGTCAGAATACACACATAAAACACATTAAACAACACACACACACCTTCAGTCCTAGGTCCAGCTCTTTTAAAGAACGTCGTATTTCATTGACAAGCGTGTTCATGCGCTCGCACTCCTGGAAGCATACCAGAATGTAGGGCGTGCGCTCAGCTGTTTTGGACATGAGGTCAGACATGTTGTATTCCTCTGGAAGTTTCTCCAGAATTTCATCCAGGACCGTCTTTACCTGGAACATCAAATCATTTTCAGAACCATCAACATCCTTTAATAATTGCAGATGCAAACATCTGACAAGGACTAATGAGTATCATTGAAGACTAAAACCCCGTCCCTGAGGCCCTGAAGCCCCCGAGGCCCCTGAAGCAGACCTTCTCCTCAGTGCTCTGTGACGCTCCCTCGCCCATAGCCGAATCTCTGGTCTGTAGTTCTAGCAGAGTGTGAAAAAGGCTGTCGGAGGTCACCGTCAGGAACTCGATCTCAGCATTGGGGTGGAGCCCATAATGTGCCGGGCTCTCGTGAGGAAGCATCTCGTTTATGAAGCTGTGGTAGCCCGCGTAATCCAGGTTGGAGGGAACAACAAAGCCAGGAGCTAAAGAAAACTTCCTGTCAAACTGGGAAACAGAAAAATGTACTAAAGCTGAATAAAATGACAAATTAAACAGAATAAAGAGAATAAAACAAAGCAATGAAATAAAACCGTATGTGTCTTTCACCTTAGGGGTCTGTGTTTGTGTACCTGGTTGGGCTGCATGTACTCCTCCAAATACGTCCTACAAAGTCTCCTGTCCCAGTCATCGGTGATGTGTCCTCCGTACATGATCTCTCCGAAGAGATACCGCAGGTCTTCCCACGGCACCTAGAACTCAACCAGAAAATAAATCGATACACACTTCTTTATCTTCTTCTTTCGGCTGCTCCCATTAGGGGGCGCCACAGCGGATCATCTGTCTCCATACCCACTGTCCTCTACATCTGCCTCTTTCAAACCAGCCACCTGCATGTCTTCCTTCACCACATCCTTCCCCATAAACCTCCTCCTTGGCCTTCCTTTTTTTCCTACTTCCTGGTGGCTCTATTCTTAGCATTCACTATGTCTCTAACCAAACCATCTCAATCTCTTACCTCATCTCCAAAAACTCTGTACCTTCACAACCCCGCTAATGAACTCGTTTCTAATCCTGTCCATGCTCATCACTCCCATCCTTAACTGTGCCACCTCCAGCGCCACCTCCTGGCTTTTTCTCAATGCGTCTGTCTATAAACCGTCCAACAGAGCAGGTCTCACCACCATCTTAGAAACTTTAACTCATGCAGATACCCGAAGTAAGTGAAGTAATATCAGTGTAGTGGTGGTCCTGGGGTGGTACCTTTCCCACACACCTGAGAGTTGGCCTCCAAATAGTTGTAGAGCACGTTAACAGAAATGGTAAGATCTCCGGTGTTGAATGGATATTTGCGATTCCAGCCTTGAGGGCCAAACTTCCTCCTCTCAGCAACACATGCATGGAAGTAACACAATGAGAACAGGATGGTCTTAAACTCCTGCTCCCGGGAACACTGGTCCAGAATGTCCTACACACACAAACACACACACCTAACACACCTACATAAAAGCATTACTGTACATGTTGTGTGTGTGTCATATATTTCATCACTTGGTCAAAGATGTCCAGTGCTGCGTGAAGGTTGGCCAGCATTCCGGTTGGAGGCTCGTTAGTGATCTTGATGGAATTTTCCAGAACGCCTTGAGGAATGATGTGCTCCTGAGGGGTGGCCGCTGGTTCTGCGCTCATAAACACTCTGTAATCCGGGTGACTGTTCTCACAGCAGTGATCCAGAAGCTTCTCCAGATTTCCCAGCCACTTCGCAACCAAGTGAATGTTCTAGGACATTATACGAATTAGTTTGCAGATATTAAGGATGATTCAAGAAACGTGAAAAAAACACTGTTGTTCTGTTGTGGAAAAGTTAAAACAGAAAAGTATTTTTGGAATATTATAATATAATATATCATATTATTTTTTTCAGCACGTTTCTGGGTTCACGAAATTCTTTCATTCTTCCTTTTTTTTAAAAAAAAGAAAGGAATAAATTTTTCCCATACTCACTTTATTTCTTTGATTAATTCTTGTTAATTTCTTGGCCATTATTTGTAGCTTAAAACATATTTTGCCATTTTGGGTCGATTATTCTTTTTTTTTTATATATAGAAACATTTTATTTCACATCATAAAACAGCTTGATGACGAGGTACTGCACGTTAATCGGTTACAGAAAAGCATCTCGCTGAGGTTGTTGATATGTTACTGTTATTATCCGTTGCTTTGGAGCGGTTTCTCAGATCATTCTGATTTTAATTTCAAGGATTTTGTGAAAACTACAGGCTTTTGTGAGAAATCCATTTTGTGTTGAACAACTTGTTTTGAGGAATGCACTTTTTTTAAATATTAAGGATGATTAGAAAAAAGCTCCAACGCAACTGAGAAAAACTGTAATCTGCATACAAGTAAAATATACATATCATGCAGCAGGTACACACTTGTAGTATAACCCAGTGGCCTTCTTGGGAAGCTTTCTCCATGGCTAGCTCGGCTACAGCCTCCTGGCCTTGGCCGAGAGAGACGTTATGCAGTTTTCCGAGGTCTATAGTGAAGCCAAGCTTCTTACCTGATGAGAGAACGACATATTACAGTGACCTACACATCGACTGTCATTATCTTACCATGGAAATGAAGCATCAGACAGCGTGTACGCAGCATTACCCAGAGACTCCACGTCTTTCAGTGGGTCAACTCCAGGTGACAGGATGAAGAACACCGGAGAAGCTGGACTGCTTTCCTTAAATGACTTTGCAAACTCCATCTTCCTGCTCTCAGTGTACTGCACCCCCAGCTTCTCCTCCACAAAGTTCCTGCACCAACGTCTTCACATATAACTTCTGGAAAAATGAGCATCGGTTTCCACACAAGAAGAAAAGTCTGGGCGTACCTGAGGGCGTAGGTCATGCGGTCGGAACGGAGAGCCCGCATGAGGATGAGCTTCTGGAGTGAGCTTTTGCTTTTCCACTCCTGAGGGAGCTTCTCTTTTTCAGGACACTCAGACTCCACCACTTTCTTCCAGCGTTTGGGAGAACCCTCGATGTCTCGGTCGAGGCCCCGGAACTCGTCTGTGAAACTCATCGTCTGCAGAAGGACAGACAGGAACAAGCGCTGTGTGCTTTGATCTCTTCAAACATCAGGCTGCAGGGATTGTATGACCTCTAGGAATTGAACTTTTACTCGAGTGTGAAATAAGTTGAAATATGGAGAAATAGGTGTGTGTGTGTGTGTGTGTGTGTGTGTGTGTGTGTGTGTGTGTGCACATGTAGTACCTTGATGGCACTCCAGGCAGAGTTGGAGAGGAAGTCTACAGGACTGATGTAACTGTGGTCAATATTGAAGCGCAGAAGGAAATCCAGCTCCCGAATATCAATCTCCTTATTCATCAGTAACAACTGAAATCCAATGAACACAATTGGAGACGTTAGAGACGTCAAAATGCTTAAGAGTTCGCATTCTAGATCGCCTTGGCGTGAGCAAGTCACAATCTGATTGGTTAATGCAACCATGTATATGACGCTACTGATTTCATTTCATTTCTGAAAGCCTGATGGCAATACGTGATTCGTTTTAGCTTTCGCTCATATGTAGCATCCAGCCACGTGTGCTACCTGAAATGTGAGCTGAGCTGTGAACGTGAGCTTGTCTCTCTCAAACAGGCCTCTGTTGATGTAGTTAAAGGTGGAGAAGGTGATGCAGTCGATGAGCGTGCTAACACGGGTCTTAACGTCAGCACACACCTCGGCGTTCCGCACCGCCTTACGGAAAACCACATCAAACGCCTGTGAACACAAAACATGTTAAATAAAGTTTTACACAATGCTCCAAATGCAAGAGGTTTTGGGATTTGTTTCTGCCTGAAACCATGTCAGATTCAGATATAATTTAGCATATTATGCCAATTTATTATGCTAGCTATCTTTTATGCTTGTTATCATTTACTTATAATGCTAGCTATCTTTTATGCTAATTTTTGTTGATTTATCCTGCTTACCACCTTTTATGCTAATTATCGTTTATGCTAACTATATTTTATGCTAATTATCGTTTACTTATAATGCTAGCAATCTTTTATGCAAATTTCCATTTACTTATTCAGCCAGCTATCTTTTATTCTAATTATAGTTAATTTATTATGCTAACTATCTTTTATGCTAATTATTATTTTACTTATTATACTACCTATCCTTTCAAAATGTAAAACTTTAACTTTGAAAGTTATCCAAAATATAATAAATGAAAAAGTACCAGAAAGCTAATTATAGCACGCATTAACACGTGCACACTCAAGTTACATTTGTAAAAGCAGACTATATTTGCTATTTATGTTTATAAAATGGAAAAATTATAAAGAAATGTGGGTGGATACAAAATACAAAGAATTTCGACTGGGAAAAAAATACATTATGTGGGTGGATTACATCTGTTTTTTTTTTTTATTGTATAAAAAAAGGGAAAGAAATTTCAGGTTCACTAATCGCAATAAAGACCCTCGTGCATTCACAAGCAGACCTTGAGTGAGAACTGATACATGGGGTTGATCTTGTTGAGGTCATTGATGATAAAATAGAGGAGGGACGATCGTACTGCTACGGGTCTGTAGTGCTCACGAGCTTCATTGATCTTTACCTCGTTGACCTTTGCCTCTAATACCTGCACAACACACAGACACACACACACACACACACACACACACACATGATTAAACAGACTGAGACAGCACACACAGCAGGAATTAATTGTGTAAATCTCCAAAACTGAGCAATCAAACAGCGACCAGGTTAATGAGGGACTTTCTAAATTAGCATCAAAGCACAGACTGAATGAACAGATTCACTGAAGTGATAATATTTTGTTACTTGATAACTGATCAACATCGCCTTTTTAGCTTCTGCTGGCTTTATTTTCCATCCAACAAGAGCACAAATTAATTCCAAACACTTTTAGAATCAGTTTGAAGTTGAACACAAATATTTTCCCTCTCTGAGACTGAGAGCCGCATCAAATCCCAGTCAGCTCTAAATATTTGGTTTTACTTTATCTAAAATGATTTATTTCAATTTTATTTGTCCATCTTCTACTTTGTGACATGATGCTGCCTTTTTTAGAGGTCGACAAAACCGATTAATTGGCACCGATAGTTGATTGCTGGAACTATCTGCTATTGGCAAAACCATACTAATAGTTTTTCCGGTGCGCTGTCGTTGCGATTGTGACCTCTAGAGGCGAATGACTGACACCACGTGCTGTTTGTTTTGACACACGAGAGAGCCCTATATTATATTTATTTTATTTTCTTATATGTGTGTTTTTTAACCCATATCCGTTTGAAAAACAGTCGATTAATCCGTTTTTGGCAAGTACAATCCAACCTAGATTCCTCTTTGAAAGATTACTTTACTACTTTGTCTTTTTTGTTTGTTTTTTGTATCATCTGGCATGTTGAAGAGGCTGTTTAGTTGATCTTTGGTTCATGCAGTTTTAAGGTGTAAAATTCAATTAGTTTTTTAGTTAAATAAAACCTCACAAATCAAATGTTTTTGGCTTTTCATTAATATGAGGACTCAAGCAACTTTGAGCCTACATTCAATATGAGTCAAATACTCACGTACTGTTCAAATCAGATACTTGCAGACTTTTACTCAAGTCATATTGGAATTGGTGACTTTTAACTTGTAACGGATTAGGTTTTACACTAAGGTATCTATACTTTTACTCCAGTTGGATTTTCAGCTACTCTTTACACCTCTGCATTGAGAAATGCACCTTCATCTCGATCTCGGCCGCCGTGTGTTTGGTGCTTTCCAGTTTTTCCACCAGCATGTTGTCACCCAGGAAGTTACTTTCCGCAGCCGATAGTCGGGTCAACAGTTCGTCCTCCAACTGCTTTAACTCGATTTTAAACGTGTTTTGCTGCTTCGTCAAATCAGACTGCACACACAAGACACTTATAAGCCTGCAAACATCTAAAGCTACATCCACTATAATACAATTAACATATATTCACCTTGAGATGCTCGAGGTCAGGTCTCTCCAGGTTGACGACCTCAGCCAGGAGCTGGTCCTCCAGTCCGTCCCGAGTCACGGTGAAGTTGATAAGTGTGGTCTGAGCCTGGATCTCCGGCTTATAATGTGGGTTGGCCATTTTGGTGTGCAGAATGAGTCGGAAATTTGGGTGGAACAAACACTCCTTATCCCCTACTTTAATATACCTACAAATGTAGGATATTCATCACAGTGTAAATATTATAGGGTCATTGTACCGTCACTCTGGACATGTCAGTACCTCTGAGATACATTCAGATATGTGTAACCAAGATAAATAATCATAATAGTAGCATCCCAATTAGAGGAAAACGAGTGGGTTAGTACAGGGTGGTGCAGGGAAACGAGAACTCTTTGGAACTAGGAGTTTGTGACCCTCAGGCATCGGCAATCGTTTGGAATCCGCATGAGCAAGTTTCGAAACACTTGCCGTCAGTTATAATTAGGGTTTCTGCAGGTTTCACCAAGTCAAATCAGAACCTTTTTAGAACCTTTTTAAGATCGTTAAGAATACAATTGATGCCTACATAAGATTCTTTACAGAATGTAGGAATTATAGAACAAAAATGTAAACATAAGTGAAGTATATGACGCCCGGTGGTAAACATGTTAAACTGAATATGTGTGTGTGTGTGTGTGTGTGTGTGTGTGTGTGTGTGTGTGTGTGTGTTATCTCTCACCTGCCCTTTTTAATTGTGTGTCGACCCAGTAACGGATCTATAACCGGGTCGATGGTCTCCTCTAGGTTCTCGATTAATACAGGTTCTCCTGTTACTACTGCCTGCTCTATTACATCAACGTACCTACACACAGACACACATATACAGGTGGGCATGAACACAAACACACTATAACCTCTCATAATTCCTTTCTCTGGTCACTCTCTGGTGACACACACTTACACACACTTACCCCTTCTGCCCCAGATTAGTGACCCAGAGGCTGTTACCATAGCGACTCTTCAGCCATTTAATGCCTTGTAGTTGAGGGTCGATAAGGAGAGGCCATCGCTCACAATTCAAGAGGATGGTAGCATTCTGTGTCGACATCTTATCTCCTGGCAAACCTTCGTTATTCCACTTTGCCACTGTAGCATCATCTGTTAGCATGGAGATGGGATCCAGGCCCTCGGTCATAGGAACAGGAACCTGAAAGTAAAAAATTGGCAAGCAACAGTGACCATTACTGAGGCAGTGATTATATCCAGGGTTTAGATTCTCCATTCCTGATCTACACTCAATATGACCAGTCAGTGTTAATACACACACACACACTCACACAAACCTTCTGCGTGCGAAGGTACGGCATCCAGAGGTTGTGCAGGAGCTCGTATCTGTATCTTTTGGAGAAGGAGCCGGCGTAGGAGATGAAGGCAGCCGTGAGAAGAACATCTCCACACAGAGTTGCCTCCTGCTCCCGGTACTGAGCTACAGAGTGTGCCCAGCGTACGTTCTCTGACTGAGAAAAATCAAACACACACACACACACACACACACACACACACACACACACAAATGGAGGATGCAGACAATTATCAATGTGTATAAAACCCTTGCAAAATCTCACCAATTTTCACCTAGCAGGAAATGGTGGCTCATTGGATAAGACTCAGAAGGTCATGGATTGAAATCCCACCACCCCCCAAGACTGGGCCCTTGAGTAAGGCCCTTAATTCTCAGCTGCATAACTGAGATAACTGTATGTTGCTCTGGATAAGGGTGTTTACAGAATGCTGTAAATTTAATAAAAATCTTACACAACACATGAAATGTTTATATATATTAATATATACACACACACACACACACACACACACACACACACACACACACACACACAAACCTACCTCCAGGCCTTTTACTAGGCGGTTGGCCAGTTGGATGGTTTTATTGGTGCGATTCACCTCCTCTTGGCATCGTAGCTTCTCAGAGGTGGCCTTTTCAAACGCTGCAGTCAGAGTGTCCAGGCTACTGTCCAACTCCTAAACACACACACACACAAACACACACATTTGCCAAAAGAACACACAGGCCAGACCAAACATTTTAATGTCTTGTCTTTTAAAAAGGGACCGATACATTTTGAAGATGTTTTTACCATGCAGGGTTTCTCCATCACGGTTTCTATCATATCATCAACATATCAGGAATCAATGCAAATTTACTGAGGCGTGTCTTAAAATTACACCATCAACCTGAAAGGAAGTGCTGACTCAGTGGATAAGATGTTGGACCAAAGGGTCATGGGTTCAAATCCCAGCACCACTAAGCTTCTACTGCTGGGCCCTTGAACAAGGCCCCTAACTCTGCATTGCTCAACTGTATAATTGAGGTTACTGTAAGTCGCTATGGACAAGGGTGTCTGCCAAATGCCATAAATGGAAAGAGAGAAAAGAGAGAAAGAGAGAGGGGAAGAAAGAGAAAATGATGGTCAGACAGAGCTTTACCATGAGCTTTTTCCTGATGAGATCCAGTTTTTCTGCTGCCTCAATCAGATCAGCATTGGCTTGAGACAGAGACATCCTCTTTATCTCTACCTCACAGAACACCTGTATACACACACACACACATACACACACACAATCTACTAAACATGATATTAATGTAATAAATATTTTGTGATTATTGGCTTTATAATCATTATATTAGTCTTGTTAACAACTTATTTTCCAGACGATTTTGTAACTCTGGAGGAAGTGCTGAAGTGTGTATACTCACGAAGATCTGCAGAGGGCAGCAGAGGAGAGAAAGAGGAGCAAAGACACTGAGACACTGAGACAACACAACAGTTAAGAGACAAATAAATACAAACGAATGGTATTTAGTATTTACTCATAATTTATTTATATACATTTTAATCCCAATACCACTACTGATGGGCCCCTGAACAAGGCCCCTAACCCTCAGCTGCTCAATTGTATATTTCTATATATTTACACAATTCAAATTATATATTATAAATGCTCATATATTTGTACAAGGTGTTGAACCGAGTGCTTGTTGGGATAAAAGCACATAAGTGCCTATTGATACTAAATATGTTTGTTTGGTAAGTAAAAATTTTGTGATTGTGATGTGATTGTGCTCATCTACAAAATATACAGCTAGGCTGAAGATAGCGAGAGGTTCTTCCTGGAATACCTCATGAAATCGTATGATGTTGATAACCCAGGCGCACAGTCCGGCTGCAGCCGAAGACTTGAGGCGCACAAACTCGGGGTTGAAGTCCGGGTCGCTCAGATACTCATCCCTCAGCAGTTGCACGGTAGCGTCAGGAATGTGCTCTTTATCAAAGTTCACCAGTGCCTGCAGGAAATCATCCACCTGCAAAGCACACAACAGAACACTGGAGAGCTGCTGCAGCTCTTCTTCTTTTGAGTGAAGAACGTATGCAGATGCACTGCTCACTTTGCTCATGATGACTTTAGCTGATTTCCAACTGCGATCTTTAGGAACGCGTCCGTTCGGAGCGAGCAGCACCAGCACCGCAGCTAACACGTTGGTCACGATCACCGGTGGGTTTGGGAACGTCCGTAACTCGGTTAGATTCAGCTGCAAACACAAAAAGTGGACCAGATGTGAAGCTAATACGAGGTCTCGCTGATTGTGAACATCGTTTGCTCCTTTTCTCTCACCCTGTTAAGTGTGTTGAGAGCAGCGTCGGCTGCCTGTAAGGCTGGTTCGGCTTTAGCCAGGTCCTGTTCTGTTTCCTTCTGCTGCTTCGTCACCTCAGCCTGGATCGCTGCTACCTGCACACAATCATCCTTACAAACTATCTGACATGCAAAATTTACCTCTACCAGTATCGGCTGTGCATTTCACCCCCAACCCCTCAGTGGTGCCCTACCTGAATCAATTAACCTCTTAATAGCATCATTATGACACCATGGCTATACAAATCATCAAAATTATAGAGAAATGCAGTATAACAGAGCGCTGCATCACACACAGGAATCTCATACAGCGAGAATGAATGCCATGAAGCAAGAAAACCAATAAACACAATTCATCGAGTCTCTTTTCACTGTAGCCACAACCGCAGCACACGCATACATCGTCTCTAGCAGAAGCTGCGATATTAACCACAACCTCATAAAATGACGCTGGGGTTTCCCCTGCATTTGTTTTTTGGAGGAAAGAAAAAGTATAAACTTTCGAACGATGTCGTGAAAAGTCCGTCTTGTAAAAGTGTATCTGTGCCCAAATCGATTTCTTCTCGTCTGTTGATGATGATGTTGTGGAATTAAAAGACCAAACGAATGTATTTGAGATTGTGCAGTTTGCTACAGATACAGGTTGCGAGTTCTGACTAGCGCTGCTTTCTGACCAGCCAATCGAAGAACGTGAAAATGTCGACGTGATCGGACGACTGCTGGATCTGATTGGTTAAATAAACAGCCTTCGAGTAACAGTTTATGCTACAAACGTCTGCAGTGGCGACTCCTTGGACCCTGGAAACATGTGATGTGACGGTTGAAATCTGATTGGATAGAAACTCTGATATATTCAGATGCTATGAAATGAAGAGAATAGACTACTGGGAATCATTTAAATATGTATTCATGGACAAACATATATTAAAATGTAAGTCAATGATTTGAGTGTAGACCAGAACCGAAAGTCTTGCTGACCCTGAACCTCCACTGTCTTCTTCTGTGCATGTGCATCTCACCTTCTGCTCCTCTGCATCAGCAACACTCTTCTCCTGGTTCAGCTTGTCCGTCTGCTGGCCGATTTTAGAAATAAGGGCCTCTGTGTCACTGTTCCTGTGATGCAGTTCCACTTCCTGCAGCGCTAGCTTAGCCTTCAGATCCTCCACCTGACATTAAAAAAAAGTTCTAACGGAGGCAAAGTAGCGGCGCCTTTTTTAAAAATAATGGAAATTCATTCGAACGTAACCTGGGAGGCCGTGGTTAGAAGCTTCTGCAGGCCGTTCTCCAGACGCTCCATCTTCCGAGTCAGCTCCATCCTTTTCGTTGCCAGCAGGTTGCCGTATAACTTCATGAACTCCAGGAAGCTCTTTGGCGTGGTGTAGTTGAAGTGTTTCTCGTTCTGCTGGTAC